>NC_055973.1:6517674-6522674 GCF_018492685.1 Alosa sapidissima
TGTGTGTGTGTGTGTGTGTGTGTGTGTGTGTGTATGAGAGTCGGATGCTGCTGTCGTTGGATGGCCATATCAAAACGTCTCAGTTCTTGGCTGTAGAGAAAGAGGAGCTGTAATTTATAGCATGCTGTCCTATTTTACAGCGCCGCTGTGAAGGGCTGCCATGCGTGTCTGCCTCGCCTGTCCCTGTATTTAACTCTGTGCAAATAGCCTGAGTGAGATGGCAAGGTGGGCATGTGTTTTAAGGGCTGCTCTACGCAGATGCGCAACCTGCTTCAGTGAGGAAGAGGCAGGACCCCCAAAACGCCCATACCCACTATACCTATCCACCCGCTGACACACTCACCACACACATATTCACTCACACACATAAACCAACCAACACATCCATCCATCTCTGTTCATACACACACATACACACAGACAAAAAACAGGCACACATACAGTATATACAACACAGTTCTGTGCATACATACAGACAAATATATACACAAACACACACACACACACACACACACACACACACACATACTCACACACACACACACATACTCACACACGCAAACACACACACACACACACAAGGAAAATTCTAAAGGCAAACTTAATTTTTGTGTTCCTGTTTGGCAAGAGTGCACCGACGGACACTTGCCTTTATGTGGGTCACACACATAGACACACAAGTACACAGACAGAGACACACACACACACACACACCCTTCCCAGCTGTTCAGAGTAGTCAGCTGTGGCTTTTCTGCGCCCACCAACATCTGCTCCACAAAAACAATATCCAGCTTTTAGCGCTCAAATGGAGGTTGCACCATATGCCAGCAAGCCACTTAGTTTATGCCAGGGGAACCAGTCTCGCACTAGGTGAAGTAACATTTTGCAGGGAGGGACATGGAGGGGGTGTGGAGATGGGGGGATAGAAAGAGAGAGAGAGAGGACAGAGAAGAAAAGTTAGAGGACAGATAGGGAAAATGAATGTAAGTGAGAGATGGAGGGAGAGATGAAGAGGTTCCAGACGAAGGCTGAATGGGGGAAGACAAAAAGTCAGAGGGAAGAGACGGTGTAGAGGGAAAGTGTGTATGAGTGTGCATTGCTGGGAATCAGAAGGAAGCATTTGGGCTGTGCGTTTGTGTGTGTGTGTACACCCAACACAGAGCTCCATACACATAGCTTCTTCTCCACACCCAACACAGAGCTCTATAAACATACAGTAGCATCTCTTGTTTTGTTTTGTTTGTTTGTTAGTTTGTTTGTATTTTCCTTCCCTATGTCAAGCGACCTTGGGTTTGAGAAAGGCGCTATATAAAATAAACATATTAGTATTATTATTATTATTATTACTATTGTATTTGTCAACATACATTAGGTCTGAATTTGTATGTCTCTGTGTTTATGTGTTTATCCCTGCATTTGTATGTTTGTTTATTTGTGTGTGTGTGTGTGTGTGCGTGTGTGTGTGTGTGTGTGTGTGTGTGTGTGTGTGTGTGTGTGCTCCTGGGTGTGTGGGTCTTGCAGGTGGCAATGAGAGCCTAGCCTCGCATGCTCCTCTGCTCAGTCAGGCCATCAAAGCCTTGCCAGGATGCATCTGCTCAAGGTGCTTGGCAACGCCACCTCTTGAATATTAATGTGCCTAAACAACACTGTTTTCTCTGCAAGGTCTGCTCCAAGGTCTCCACAAGTTCCTCCCATCGTGTGCGTGGTATACACATTACAACAGGTATACACACACACACACACACACACACACACAGACACACACAGACAGACACATTAGTGTACTGCTGGCTCCCAGACTGAGATGCACACACACTTGAAGTGGTCATCCGGGTATATTCGTGATGACTCGCCTTTTAGGGGTAAAATTGTCTAAGGGGGAACATGGCGCTTGGCGTGTCAATCAACATGTAGACTCCTTGGGCATCACCAGGAGCAATGGCTGATGAAAAAAACAGCGCCACTCGCAGTGACTCACTGTCAACAGTCTTTAGCGACCGCTGCTTGTAATTGGTACACAAACTCTAATGTCTTATGGAAGCTATCATAAGTGACACTAGTGGCAGTATGAATTTGTTCTGAAAGGAAAGGAAGTTGTCATATTATCACGTTGAAGACATTAATGACTTGAGAGCCTGATGAAACGAACTTCATTTCAACCCCTCACTGATGTCATATTTGATATACTGATGTCTATGATTTTAAGACTCATTTTGGACTAAACAGATGGTATTAAAATGGCTGGTAATTGTATTAACTTACATGACTTTAATGCATGAATTAAAAACAAGCCATTCACTGATGAACATCCATGATCCATGATGCTTAATATCCATGATTTCTTAATTAGTGTTCATTGCATTCACTAGCATGCAGAAGCTCATCATCTGCAGCATTAACAAATATTAAGTTACATAAATTATTGTAGTTCAGGCTTTATTGATGTTAAACGGAACATTTAATTAATGATAATAAAGTAAACATTAATGTAAATCATCCCTTTATTGCATTTTTGCTGTGTCCTTGTTTGTGCCCCTAACCCTGACTGTGTGAGTTATACTCTTGAGCATCTACACTGCAAAATAAGCCATCCAACTTCCTTTATTAATGCGGCAGATGAGACACAGAGCAAAGTGCACTTTGCCCATTTAAGACCAATTAAGAAAACAGATCTGGATTGTATCGGTCGTAATACAGCTCAGTACACAGGAAGGTGATAATGACGTTTTAATTAAATATGGGAGCGAAAAGGTCCCAAAATGGAGCTTACGGCTAACCAAGCAGCAGTCATTTGGTGACTGTGCAGACAAGGGCTATTATTGCCTGAGGATCCCACCCCGCTCTACTCCGCTCTGCTCCGCTCGCGTCGACTTCGCCGTGGCGTGGCCGCTCCTTCGGGCTAACGACTTCTCGTTAATCAGTGCGTGCCGAGGACGTGGCGATCGGGGCAGCTGTAGGACAGGATTTAACAAGAGAAATCTTCACCCCAGTCGTGGGCTCGTGTCAAAAGCACTTTTCGCGTCGCATAGCTTGTTATCGTCTTTTAACACTGTGATGATGAGTGTAATGTGTCCTTACAATGTGACAAAATGAATAATGTGTCAGTTTCAGTCTTTCAGGGCGACAGTGATTTTACTAATGTTGTTGTCTTTGTGCCTTATTATTGTGCTTTGTTTCCTGTTTGTGTGTGGGGTTTTTTAAACAGAAGATTCATTATGTGGTTTCTTGATTTTATTTCCACAGTAATGGCCTGAATGAGTGAGCAAGACCAGCACCCCTGGATTGGTTTCTCTGATGGCAACACCACAGGAGATACATTGTGTGAGAGGTACAAGTGTTAGAAAATCAAATAATCTCTCTGAGGCCTTCAAGGGGCTATGGCCACGGCGACGCGAGCTGATTAGACGTTTGATGTAAAGATGAGCTTTTCTCACTGGGTCGGGGCTATGTGGCAGAGGTCACGGTTTGGAGAATATTTTAATAGCAAGCCGACGCAGAACACATCACCCCTGGTGGGATGTCTACAGAGGTGTGGTCTGGGGGTGTCAGGCGAGCCTGAAATCAATGTGACAGCACATGTATATCAAAAGCTCCAGCAGTATGCCTCATGAATGTAAATTAGTGCCACACCGTACTTCTAATTATCTGCAACTTTTATGATGGGTTTATGAAGGGCGCCCAGCATTGTATGGTTTTCCCCATAGCTCAAGCAAGAGGGTGGATCTACTTTATTGAGTGTCCTGTCACAAGGACATTTCTGATATGGCCTTAACCCAAGATGTAAATCCAAAAACATCTTCAAATCGATCAAATATGTGCATAATGCAATTATACATCTTGAAATACAAGTCGCTTTCCTTTTATGATGACCATTTCAAAACTATAGCATGCAAAAGCACAGTTTTTTTTTATAGCAAAATTAAAAAGTGGTACAAATATATAATTAGTATAATACTTTCTGTGTGTCCCTAGGTCGGAAAATTTAGCCCATTCTTCTTGCCTTGAGGTGTTTATTTTCCAAGCAAGTACTGTATTCAGAAAATATGGGGATACTTGATGTTCAGGGTGTTTTAAAAACACTGCCACGTATTCATTTGAGAGTTGAGTTGACAAAAGATCTTGTCAAGAGCTTGTTAAGGAACATTATAATCTCTGCTTAAGCTGCTTCAGATGACAGGGTAAGATAAAATCCTGTTAACATCCAAAATATGTTTGTGTGCTACAGCACTAGAGTTAAATCCCTTTGAGTTGCAAGCTGCCCCAAACATCTTTTCAGGGTTTGATTTTCATAGCTGAGTCAGACTGATATACGTAAAGAAGTTTAAAAGGCCAATGTGTATATCATATGCTTTGTTATAATGTAGCAATGCTATTATATATTGTGCAATACACTGAATAAGAAATCTGTTACACAGTATGTCTTAATATTATATGAATAACAAAATATTTTGTATCAACGTGTTATTAGATGCCTGTAATCAGAAACTAATGGCAATATGACAAGTGCTATGTAAGATGAAGTACAAACCTAAATATCTAAAAGACATGGGGAGGACCTAACACAATCTGAGACAAAACTCAAACTTATTAAAACTTCAGACATAAACTCTAGTGTTTTACATTCTCCATCCATGGTGGTCCCAAAACACAGGAAATTCCCCTTGTCATGGTTCAGTGTGTCACAGCATGGGAATGTTGGGTCTCACTTTCTTTATCTTGTGTCCATAGCAATGCAAAATACTAGCCATAATATTAAAACTTAATCCTAACTTATCAAACCCTAGTGCAAGTACACAGTACTTGTCAGATAATGAGCTATCACATACATAACATGTGGCTTTGCAATAGAAAGTGGGAACACATGACCAATGCCCACTTCTATGTTCAAGTGCACTTCCTTGTGTAGCCAGAGGAGGGCAATGTTATAGAAGAAGAAAGTGCACTTTGTTGTTGTCACCATGTGCAATCAAAGAACATCCAAGCCTTGCTTAAGTCCATGT
>NC_055973.1:6527674-6557674 GCF_018492685.1 Alosa sapidissima
ACTCATTCTTCCCCCAAAAGGTTTTATCACAAAATACTTCAGTAGGAAATTCCCATGCATTAACTGGCAAGCGGTCAGTTTTTTAAATTTTTAAAAATTTTTATAACATAAATAGACAGTTGTAACATTAATTTACATCATGTTTATCAATGATATCAACACCATATTGATAGGGAAAAAAACACCTTATCACACAAGTCAAAGAGATAAACTAGTTGAACTCTGATTTGATGTTTCATTGAGTTTAATTTGAGTTAAACCCTTGATATTTATCGGATATTTGTAATATTGAATTTAATGTAAAACTTAACCATTATCTCTCTTCTTGAACTTCTTTAAAAGAAACTCCTCAGTCGGCGGTCGCAGGACGGTGCACCTGTGTTGTGAGTGAGTGAAGAAGCGCGTGGCGAGTCTCCCATCCTCCGGGGGGGGGGGGGTTGGATAATGAACCCCGAGATGAATGAGGGGTCGAGCTGATGAGCCCTCTCCTGCTCTCCCCTCTCTTTGTGCACACTCACACCCATCATTTGTTGTTCCTGCCTGACGGCTTTCTGCCTCGTTTGAAGCTAATTGCTGAGAGAGAATGGATTTAATTGTTGTCAAAGTGTAATGAGCTTGAATGTATTGTTTTTTGTTCCTTATTAAGAGAAAATATTTTTTTTTATTGTAGGAAGATGGATGCAGTGAACAAACTCCTTGGAATGTGGTTTCATGTATTATTATTTACAGATGTAACAGTGGTTGCCTTTCACTTGCAATTTAATTTCGAAATACGCCTGCAGACCCTTCCTTTGTATGTTCTATATATGCTTAAATACATTGTAGGGATCATAGGCGTAGCAGAAAAAAAGTGATAAACAATCATCCTTTGTTTCCTTAAATTTAAAAAAGGTGATGAAATCTTTACACAAATTTGTGCAAGAGTCTAAATGTTTGGCAAAGTGGTTAGTCCGACCACCGCATAATCCAGTTTTGCAGCACCCACGTAATTGTGCACGGATGGTGGTGGTTTAAAAAAAAACAGGAGGGTGGCTTAGCAGGAGACAGTTGTGTGCTTTCACACAGTGGTCGGAGGCCGGTGCTTTTCTGTAGCCCCGGGGAACGGAGGCACCCAGTCGCCGCGGCTACGACAGGCTCATCTCCCTCCGCACGGCGTGTCACCAGTCAGTCCCGATTACGCCTGATGGATCCACAACGTGGACAAACAGCCACCGAGGGCAGATCTTGAGACACCTCCCTCCCTCTCTCTCTTTTTCCTTCTCTCTCTCTCTCTCTCTCTCTCTCTCTCTCTCTCCATTTTGACTTGTGAGTGAGAGTCCTTGTTGGGGCTAATTCCATGCTCTGAGGCTGTCTGATATGGGTGTGTGTGTTTTGTGTTGGGGTGTTAGGAGCATGGAAGTCAGATATCCTGCAGTGCTATAATGTATGGATTATATATGTCAGATGCACACACGCATTATGCACACTTGACAAGCAAGCATACCTAACCATATTAGACACTTCAAAACAGGAGGTCAAAATGACACTGATATTCTCTCTTTTAAATAGTTTGAGTCTTTAAGAAATTCCAGAGTGCTAGAAATTCTAGTAACCCAATTTTTTGTACGATGTACGCAGATGCACCATAAATTTGTTCTTGATCCGGACCAAAAGCTGGCCTGAGTCTTGTGTGATTTGCGAGGGTATAGTGCCAACAGAGCGCAAAAGCCTCCATTCATGAGGTGTGCCTTTTATCTCTAAAACTTTTTCTTCTTTTTCAACTCACAATAGGCTAAAGCGGTTATTGACTGAGCTCCCCCTTTTTTCTAACGGTCAGTGCATTCGAAGGGGAGGCCGGACCGATAAACATTTGGGCTTTTTTTTTGTGTGAAGACGAGCCGGAGAACCATATGGACGTCTAAATAAAATTCAGATCAAGGACAATGACGACCGTGGCTCCTTTTGTCCAGCAGCAGCCCTGATGAAAGCCGGTGGGAGGGAGGCAGAGTTAGGAGCAAATAATGAGATCATGAGGCATGGGCAAATGAATGTATGGGCTCCGTAATGTGCTCCCCCAGCCATTCAGCAGGGCAGGCAAGTGATGCCCTGTCTGGGGAATCCCCCCAAAACGTTCCCTGCTTGCTCTTTAAAACTTTGACGTTGGAGGCTTCATGAAGCCTTATTGCGGTGCTGGCAGTTGTCCTGTAATCAATGACAGTGACACTTGACAGATTGTCCAAGCTTGCGGCCTTTGTTGTGGGTTGATGAAGTGAAAGGGCTTTGGGTGGTAGCCAATGAATAAAGATGTTTAAAGCCAATAAATAAATCCTATAAGGCTATTGCTGTGACCAACATGGTGAAAAGCTCTCTCACTCTTTCTCTCTTTCCTTTCTCCTTTTCTCTTTCCATCCTTCTCCTACTCTCTCTAGCTTTCTATCTCTCTATCCCTCGCTATCTCTGCCTCTTTTCCAGTTTTTTCCTCCCCCTCTCTTTTCCTCTCTCCTCTCTTTTTCCATCCTTCTCTTTTTCTCTCTCTCCCTCCCTCTCCCTCTCTTCCAGTCTCTCTCTTTTCCTCCCATTCTCTCTCTTCCCCCTCTCTCTCTTTCCATCCCTCCCCTACTCTCTCTCTCTTTCTCTCTCTTTCTCTCCCTTGCAAGCTCACTTTTTCTCTCCTTTCACACTGGCAAAATCTGCTGCCTTTGAAGGACTTGTGAACCCGAAGGCGTCTCATTGCTCAATCAAACAGATTAAGTCAGTCAGACAAGCAGCAATCTGTCCTATTCAATAAAGTTACTTTTGTCACGCTGACTCTCCAAGGGCCTCATGCATCATATGGGTTTTTACACTCAGTTTTTTACACCTCTGAAACAAAAACGATGCAGTTCTGAAACAGAAGGGTGATACATTTTAAACAATGTTTTATCTATGTGCTTTTCTAGCTGGAGATTTTACTCCTTCAGGATGGCACAGCTATGTTTAGTTCATTTGATGTGATGTGTGTGTGTGTGTGTACGTGTGCGTGCGTGTGATGTGTGTGTGTGTGTGTGTAGCCTCAGGGCGTGCCCTTTTTGGGGTGTAAACTAGGTGCACGTTGTCAAATCTCATGACTTATTGTTGAACGTGTGACACGTGGAATGACACACAGCTCATCAGCACATTTCCTTTCCCAATCACTGCCTTTACGAGTTTATACTTTTCCTCTTTGATGTAGAAACAGAGGTTAGACTGTGGCGTTTGAAAGCAGTTGCGACCCTGTAATGAGGACATCTGTTTTCATATGGCGCTTGACACGTAGCACCAGAAATTTGATGTCATCCTGTCCAAACTGGTACATTGCTGGCAGACACCAGCGCCGCTTCTGATTGGTTCTGACAAGCCAGTGACAGCTCGGGAGGTGGGGAGTGGGACGCATGAGAAAGGGCAAACAGAGGATGGGGCCTGTCAGCTGGAGCTTTCACTCGTGGTCACCACACACACACACGCATACACACACACACACACACATACACACACACATACAGACACTTACACATACACCCTCAATACTTATCTGTCCAACCCCACTCTCTTTAACCACCCCCCCCCTGCACCCCAAGTCCCCTCCAAACCGACCTCATTGACATTTCTGCACTGCCCCCCCCCCTCACATGCACACACTCCAACTCTAACCTCCCCCTCTTCATCGGAGCATCTCTCTGACCCCCATAGAAAACTACTCCATCACGCACTCAACTGTCCGCCCATTGACCACAATGACCATCTCTTAGCACTAACCGCCTACTCTACGTCCAACAAGGCACATAGTCCAAAGTGCTTCTACCTCCTAGTACCAGTGATTCAGCCAAATTCCCCACCCCACCCACTTCACAACTATCTGACCTGACAGAAGATCCATCCCAAACTCAAGTGCCCTCACTCCCCCACACCCACTTTTATTGCACTTGTACACAGTGAAAAAAAAAAAAATAAACCCCCCCCCCCTTCTAGAAAAACCTTGGGGTCGAGCCCTATTCACCTCCTAGCCTCCTACTCTCACCCTTCACTCAACAGCCCTGTACCCTCTTGGCCATCATAGTGCATGGATATGATATGCCCCATCAAGAAAGACCTCGAGTAGGTGCTCTTCACTGAAGTGAAATAAACCATTGTGGAAAAAAGCTAGTAGAACATGAGTTGTAAACCACAGGAAAGATACATACACACACACACACACACACACACACACACACACACTGTGACACACACACATCCATTAAATGTACACAGATTAGCCTTGACATCAACACAACAATGATAAACATTTAGAAAATACATTTATATGGAACATTAAATAATCAGATATAAAAATGATCCAAACACAGGTATAAATTTCAGTTCTCATTAGTAAATAGAATGTTAGGCAGAATGTTGAGATGACAAGGCTTTTCACTAAGTGGAAGGACCTCCTGTGGCAATGAAATAGTGAATGGAAATGGGGAAAATCTTTTTATTCTGCTTCTTAATATTAAACAGGCATTTCCTGCCGTGAGCGCCCTGATCGTCTGTTGTGTCGTAAGTGGTTTAATGCAGAGTGGTCGAGGGTGTGTGGGGTGGGGTGGCGAAGTGGTGGGAGGGCTGCAGGATTTTTCTGGAAGTCTTGGCTAAAAGAGGGACCACCTGCCATGGAAATCTGGGGCCAACACACGGTGAGCCAAGAAGAGGCTCTCCTGACATTGAGTGTAAAACAGATTTTTGGCAGCTTGTTGGTTCTTAGCACCTCGGCCTCCCCACACGCGTATGGAAAGATCTTATAGACTCACGGCTCATTTGACATCTTAATCGGTAAAGATGCACTAGAGAAAATCGAATGCACACACCGTTCTTTTCCAGTGCTGGCGTGGGTTTTTACTTTTAGTGCAATCTTACACCTAATCTATTCTATAGTGGTTCTATAATAAAGTCATAGAACCACTTTATGAAAATGGAAAGGGAATGTTCCAGGTTAAGTTATTGTTGTGCTTGTAGCTGAGGTTTATTTTCATGTTCAGTATATTGAGTGTGCATGTAGTTTTTTAGGAGTTAGCTACATTTTGGTTTGTATTGGTTGAGCAATCCTGAAAGGCTATAGCCTGTGTGTGTGTGTGTGTGTGTGTGTGTGTGTGGGTGCGCGTGTGTGTGTGCGTGTGTGTTTGTGTAGTAGGGCATAGGGTGCCATTACGACCCATTCAGCTTGTTCTGAAGAAAAAGCTTTTGGCTGAAAGGCTTTTCACAAAAGCTCTCCTTCAAAATGCTCATGAATATTCTCAGTCATCCCTTTCCTCCTCTTTGTGTCAGAGACGTCAGCCACAGCCTCTCCATAGTGGTCACCACTCACACCTACTCCACTCTTACATATCTGTGGTGACTGGCCCAGGATGGAGATGTTTAATGCCATTTTAATGGTGGTGGTGCACGTCTTGCCAGGCACATTTGATTGAAAGAAGGCCTACAGCCTGTAGAGCAAGGACAAAAAGGACTCCTATGCAATAAGAGCAGAAGGAAAAGAATATGTGGAGTGGGACAGATGACTGTGAGGAAGAGATGTACTAGAGCTTGATAGATAGAGATTGCAAGTGATCAGATCAAGGGATCCCAAACTCAAACTATCTTTGCCATTTGGTGAGGTGGTTCTCTCCATAGGGCTCCTGTACAGTGATGAGAGTAACAGGAGGGAGACTAGACTAGTACTAGTCTCAGACTTCTAAACTAGGAGGGGAAAACTACTCCATCACACACTCAACTGTCCGCCCATTGACCACAATGACCATCTCTTAGCACTAACCGCCTACTCTACATCCAACAAGGCACATAGTCCAAAGTGTTTTTACCTCCTAGTAGCAGTGATTCAGCCAAATTCCCCACCCCACCCACTTCACAACTATCTGACCTGACAGAAGATCCATCCCAAACTCAAGTGCCCTCACTCCCCCACACCCACTTTTATTGCACTTGTACACAGTGAAAAAAAATAAATAACCCCCCCCCCCCCTTCTAGAAAAACCTTGGGGTCGAGCCCTATTCACCTCCTAGCCTCCTACTCTCACCCTTCACTCAACAGCCCTGTACCCTCTTGGCCATCATAGTGCATGGATATGATATGCCCCATCAAGAAAGACCTCGAGTAGGTGCTCTTCACTGAAGTGGCTTTGTGAAATAAACCATTGTGGAAAAAATCTAGTAGAACATGAGTTGTAAAGGGAGACTAGACTAGTAGTCTCAGACTTCTAAACTAGGAGGGGGGATTGTAAGGAGGACAGTTGCTAGAGTGGTGCTGATGGAGATGACCAATGATCTAGTTCAAGGGACAGAGGAGGGGAATGGAGGAATATAAGGAGAAGGAGGAGGATGGGAAATAGTGAGCAGGAGAGGCGTGTAAGCTGTGTTGAGATGGAGATTGTCGGTGAAGCAGGTGTGTGTGTGTGTGTGTGTGTGTGTGTGTGTTGGGGGGGTGGGTGGGTGGGTGTTGGTACTAGGTGCTCCCTGGCAGGGCGCCCTCTGACAGTCAGTAGAGCTTGCTCACCAGCCCCTCTGCTCTGCCTGGGAGATGATTTCTGTGGCAGCGCGTCACACACACAAGCCTCCTGGCAGTGTTTCCGCCGGCCGTCAATCTCCAAGAAGCGCCAACCTGCCATGTTAGATCTGACCTCAATGAACTGAGATTTCTGTTCTGTTGTGTGTGCATGTGTTGTGTTGTGTTGTGTTGAGAGAGCGCGAGAGAGAGTGAGAGAGAGAGAGATAGAGAGGGAAAGAAAGAATGTGTCTGTTTGCCATTGTGTGTAATTGTATGTGCTTCTGGCATCTGGGGCATGGTTCAAATCCTCTGAGAATAACTGGGTACTCTGCCCCCCCCCCCCACACACACACCTGCATGTAATGCCTTCAGAAGGGAGAGGTGCCCCAGGTGATGGGACAGTGTGTTGTAACACCGATAAGCATTTGGCTCATACCATCACCGCTGCAATAAAGAGAAATGGTCATTGAGTTTGGATTACAAAGGAAGCCAAGCACTTGTGTGTCTGTGTGTTCATGTGTGAGTGTCTGTGCATTTCTGAGTGGAAGGACGGTATAATTACAGACAATAACATGTCATCTAGTGGCTGGGGAGATTTCATTTCAACACATATAGATTGGAGATAAATATGACCTGAGACATGGACACAGATGGAGCAGGAAACGTTAATGTGTTTTCTCTCAGCCAGTGATGTGAGAGAGACTCACCTGAGTGAGATGTCTGGATGCAAGACATCCCTGTGATAGGCTGCATCTTCCCACCAACACACACACACACACACACACACACACACACACACAGAGAGAGAGGGAGAGACTGAGAGCGAAAAAAATTATTCATTGCTGCTGGGGGCAAGCATGGCAGTAAGTGATACCCCATTACACAATTCCTAAGTTCCAATTTTCCCCCCTTTTCTCCGACTGTTCTTGCACAAAATTGTTTGAATAGTAGATTCAGTGTTTAATATGTCTACTTCAGCCTACTGAGTCATTCGTGCTTTTACAAATACACACACTGAAATGGATGGTGGATGGTTTTGATTAAGGGTTAAAAATCTCTTTCTTCCTCTTTCTCTCTCGCTCTCTCTCTTTCTATGTCTCTCTCTCTATCTATCTGTGTGTGTGTGTGTGTGTGTGTGAGTGTGTCTGGACATTAGTGTGTGTGTGTGCATGTGCCTGTGTAAGGCTGTGTGTGTGGTGTGTTTGTGTATTTCCATCAGCACCCTCTCCGCGTGACATTGTTAACACCATCAGTCCATCAGCTTTAAATTTACAGCTCACTTTGTCCTTATCATAAATTGAGTGAAGCTGCTAACAGAGGGCCATAATACAGCCCAGTAAAGACCCCGGTTAGGACTTGAGCTCTGTTTAGCCTCTGATAGAACCACATTGCTTCTCCGGGTGTATTTCTGGCCATGAAAATTATAATATGGAACAAAGATTAGAATGAATGCCTGGAAGGCATTTATACACTGATGGCAGTCACCAGAAGAAGAGAGAGAGGAAGAGAGAGAGAGAGAGAGAGAGAGAAGGAAGAAGAAAGCCCTGAGGTTCTCGGTGGTAATGATAATACATTAGTTTGGTGGCGGGTCGTTATTATTGCTGTACATTATGTATGTTCCATTTATACTACTTCACACGCGGCGGCCATGCTGACAGATAGGTAATTACTCTCTGCGCCAGTGCACAGTTATCAGGCTCCGCCACTGTTTATTGCCAAAATGAAGAGCACTTGTCAGTCAAGGTCACCGCTTTGTGTGTCCTCTTTAATGGGTCTTTCACAGTTGTTGAACTTTGCATGCTGGGCCGCTTTAAGTGTCGCCAGAGCGATGGTTTGCTCGGCACAGGCAAAGAGGATTCCCCCCCCCCCCCACCCCCTGGGGAAGATTCCTCCTTGATTAGTCGCTAGGCCAAGGCTCTCGGGAGATTTCCTAAGGACCGCATCAAGGGGAAAGAAAGAAGCTTTAACAGTAAGGGAGATGGGATACTGGGGTCTATATTGCAAAACGCTTCTGTCGGAAACCTTGTATCTCCAAATTCATTCATTTTCAGGGAATTAAAAAAACATTGTTTTTTAACATTGTTTTTTAACCTTGTTTTTTTGACATTGCATCATCAAATAATAATAATAATAATAATAATAATAATACTAATAAAATGGAGATACAAGGTTATACAGTATGCATCATTTGTGTGTGTATGTGTGTGTGTGTGTGTGTTTGTGTTTATATTTTCTGGGTGTATAAATAAGTATTCACCCCCATGCTAAAGTTGACTAGAATAAAAAATCATCTTTTGGAAATTGATCTGAATGCCTTTTTTTAAAAAAAATTAGGAAAACTCCAACCTTTAAGGACACCAATTTTCTTTGTGAATGAATAATGTATCATAAATAAATAAATGTTCTTCATTAAAATACATGGTGCATAAGTATACACCCCCCTATGTTAAATTCCCATAGAGGCAGGCAGATTTTTATTTTTAAAGGCCAGTTATTTCATGGATCCAGGATACTATGCATCCTGAAGTTCCCTTGGCCTTTGGAATTGCGTAAAATAGCCCCATATCATCACATACCCTTCACCATACCTAGAGATTGGCATGGTGTGTATTTCAGCTAGCCTATTAGCTGGTTTGATGCTTATTGAGTTAATGCAATTCAAACCAGCTAATAGGCTAGCTGAAATACACACCATGGTAGGTATGGTGAAGGGTATGTATGTGATGATGTGGGGTGAATACCCACTGTACTTCTGGGTGTACTTTATTTTCCCTTGTTTGTACAACTGTGTGTGTGTGTGTGTGCGTGTGCGTGTGCGTGTGCATGTGCATGTCCATGTCCATGTCTGTGTGTGTGTGATGCATGTCTGTGTATGTGTGTGTGTAATGCATGTCTGTGTTTGCATGTGTGTGTGCATGTGCAAGTTCTCCATGAGTGCCGTATTGCATATATTTGTTCTCTTCACATGTGATATGTAAACAGCAGTGGTGGGCTGCTGCGGATGTGTGCCTCTGTATGGTAAGTCTAGTTGACAGGAGCCAAAGATCCTGTTCCTATCTCGGGGGCCAATGCTAATGCATGGATGCTTCTGCTACACCAGCTAACGCTAAAATTACAAGCAGGCCCTGAGTGCAGGAGCACGTCTGGCCCTGGGACAAAAGCAGATTTTGGTTGCCTTGGAATCTCATAGCCCAGAGCCTCTAATATTTGTCAGAGCTCCATGCCTCCACCCCCCGTCTCTCCCACTCAGGCTGGGGCTGGGGCTGGGGCTGGGCTCGGATATGTTCCCTCTCCACGTCAGGCTGCTTAGGTAATGTAGCCAGCCCCATCCTAACTGTCTGTGTTGGTTTGTGGCACACTTAGATGACAACCATTATATTATTTAGTCATTGTGTTAGCATCATTATTTATTTTGCCATGTTTTTTTTTACTGGGTGGGCATTTTTTTGATGTAAGGGCATTTTTTAGATGTAAGGGTATATTTTTATATATGTTTTTTTTTGTTAAATGAACAGATGAGAAAATTAGTTTAATGTTTTATATAACTATATAGTTTTTTGCTGTTATACATCTGTTGTATATCTTTTGAATATAAAAACACATTTGAAGTATAGTTTAGAGGGAGGAGGTGATTTAATCGCTAGCATGTTTTTTGTCCTTTCCCATATTGTTCCTCCTAACAACAAACACATTACAGCACATGCTAATTCAACACGACATCAGAACCATTCATTCATGTTCATCCAGGCTATATTACAAAACAGAGGTCCTCCTTGCCCGAGTATCAGTCTAGACATTTTTCACGGGGCTCATCTTGAGCAACATCTCATCCGCTCTCTCTGCCTTAATGGCTGTAAGATTAGCGGCGCGTCGGGGTCATAATGAATAGGAATCAGCTGATTAGGACGTTGGAAGGACGAAGATGCCCAGTGTGAGAACGAGCCTGTGAGGTATTTGCTTTTATTAATGACGCCGTTGGACACTCCGCTTCACAGCCTCACAGCAGTGGCTACATGGTGGCCCCTCTGTCTGTGCCAGCGGACTTTATTTTGTCACTGTTTTTTTTTTCTTTCTAAATGAAGAAATCTATTATTTATGTTTTGTTTGGCCACATGTTTGGCAAATGTATTATTTATATTTTATTTCTTGGTCATTATTTGAGAGTTAAGTCAATCACCCCATGTGTTTGTGGCATACATCTTGTGTAATATTTTTTATCTATCTTTCCTCAGTGAAACTGCCGTCACATTATTTTTGCAGCCTGTTGTGTCCACTGCTGTATGAGTGGCCGCTGCTCTGTAGACGTCCTTCGTATTGTACACTCAGGAGGCTGTAGAAATGAACAGCTTCTTTCTCTGCTTTTGATGTAATGTTGACAGGAGTCACTTTGATATACTTTAGAAGCATGGATTTTCTAACATTTTTGTGTGTTTGTGTGTGTGTGTATGTGTGTGTGTGTGTTTCTTTCCTGGGGCTGTGTCTTTGCAGACATTGTGAGCTGTCATTTTGCTACACCCCTTGACACATTTGACACTCAGTTGTTATGACAACTGCTGGACATCCATTGCAACACGGGGGTCGCCTGGCAATATTTCTCCAGGTGAAGAGACCAGTGTGTAACACAGAAGTCTATAAATTCATACGCCTTTATTTTTATTTAAATATATTTATTATTTATTTATTTTCATATTTATTTTCAAAGAATGGATGGTGCTATGGCCATCTGTGTTTCTCAAAAAGGCAATGCCAAAGAACATAACGTATTTCTGGATCAAACAAGGTGATTACATGATGGTTTCTCAGTTCTTCAATCTTAGTCATTTTATTAATTCCTTTTTTGTATTTGCCTATTCAGATAATCTGGAACAGACATCATAAACACCAGGTGCTGTCGTATGTGTTTCTCCTCTATAATCTACACTCACTTGTCAGTCCCTCAAAAGCTGAACAGAAACTAGAATACTGGGATTGTACCAGATGAGGATTATGCTGGATTACGCCCAAAACAGGGGTAGAGTTTTAAGTAACATGCTCCCCAATTCCAGCAGATTAGTGTTCTTAGACTTCAGTTGGAATCCTCCCCCTAAGTTTGAAAAAAAGAGAGAAAGACCTACAGGAATACATGCAATATTAATTTTTCAAAACTCTCACCATCTAAACCATTCCAAGTGGCTGGCATTGGCCCCTGCACATGTTATATATTTAGCAACTGGCTGTAAAACGATCGTGCTGTTATGCTATCGCTGTGTACTTCTTAAATGACTGTGAACATTTTCCTGTATGCGGTGTAGCCGATATCCCCTCACATGATGAGTGCCTGCCTGCTGGAGTCCTTTTCACAGTTCTCCATGGATAAGATACCTAAGGGAAGCCTTGTTGTGAAAAACCCACAGTGTGCTTCTCACACATGAAGCCTTGGGCCAATAACCTACATGGTGGTGTACTACAGCACGTATGTGGTGTGGTATGCATTAGATTGTTGCGACAGTTAGACTGTTTGTTCTCATTAAATATCTGGATCCCTAGAAGCAAAAAAACAAACACAAACACAGAAATGAACACTGTTTCAGATGAATAAGAAAAGCATGGTACAGTACATCAGTTCATGATACAACAAAGAAATGAAAGGGGAAAAGACCCACTACTGACTGTTGTTGAGTCAACTGTCTTAGCTGTGCTAACCATGATGCGCAATACAACCATTGGTGTTGACGGCTAGTTGTCTGAGTGAGTCTGTTGGTGGTATTGATAGGGTCGGTTTTAATGTGAGTGAAGAAGCCCCCAATTGATACTCTGGTGAAGTAGCCGATGGTGTCTCTACGTCCAGGGCCCACGTCCAGAGCCCTCATCAGAGCCTGAGCGGCTCTTCACAGCTAGCGAGGGAATGTTGTCACCACAGACCACTCCAGGGCCAGCCTGCCTCTATCTCTCTGTCTCTCTCGACACACACACACACACACACACACACACATTCACACACATGCACACACATGTATCCAAATTCATCCATCACCACGGAAACCGCCACAGGCCTCTCTCCACTTGGTGCACAAAGACAGTTTTGACTGGGGTGCTAAGAGCCAAGATGTACGCAGTCAAAATGCCAGGGTTTTTATATGCCAAATTGAAAGGAGGAGGAATGCTAATTTAGGGACTGGAACTGAAGCAATGTGACAGAGACAGGCATTATTATGCATTATACAACCGCAGAACCTCCATTCCCATCTCTGTCTCTCGGTCTTACTCTTTTTTACAGAAATGAAGACCACTAAATATAAATACTCATTTAGTTACAGATTAAATACAAATGTAAGGTTTTGTTTTTAACCACTTTTGTTAATTGTTTTTGTACCCTGTAATTTAATTTTACAAATAAATGTCCACTCAGCTTCCAAAGAACAAATATATATATTTTTAAAAGAGGGCAGGTATTTGCATCATGAAGAACTTAATGTGTCTATGGTAGACACATTTTTTTTTTTTACATGGTGAAAACAAGTTATTACATTGCTGTCAAAGATGAAAACAAATAAGCTCACAGATAGAAGTGTAACTGCAAAAAAATTGGGAAGATTTTGTCATTTTGTCAGCATATGTAACATCTGAGATCAGTGAACCTGATCTTTTTGAGCCTCTATATCTTTTCTGTCTCTCGGGGATCAGCAGACATACACACTATGTCTTTTGTAAACTTGTGCATGACTCCCATTGTGAACCCTGCTGCTGTTCTAAGCCCCCTGAAGGTCTTTATCACCATGCTGCCCACTCTCAAGTCCACTGGCATCTCTGAAGAAGAGGCTTTAACATGACATGTTTATTTAATGCACTGCCCTGCTATGATCCACTTCCTGGGTGTGGTCCCTTCCGACTTGTTTACTTGTAAAAACAGGAGCTGTGAGTCGCCATTATTATCATTATTTCCACATCTGCATGCGCTCAAAAAACAGCTGTTGGAATGTTGAGGGCGATGCGAAGTGGCAGGGCCTGGAGTTGTTCTTGTTCGTTCGGCTAAGCCGCCTTTGACGTGATGGCTCCTGGCAGCGGCTCTGACTTTGTGCTGAGCGGCGTCACGTCTCTCTGTCAGGCGTCAGCGCCGGCCGGCCATCCGTTGGTCCGTTCAGCCGCCCGCGTGCTGACTGACCGCCACTCTCCAGATCTATGTGTTTGAAGGGGAATGAGTAGAGTAGAGAATAGAGGAGAGCAGGCAGAAGTGGAGATGAGACGAGGGAGGGAAAAAAAGTGTTTTTTTTCTCCTCCTCCACCACCCACCCCCCTCCCCCACTCCGCTCCACTTCCCTCAACCACCAATGCGCTCCTGGTGCCACTGGATCACTGGCACCTGCCAACTCCCATCTCCGTCAGAGCCGTGTCAGCGGGTCCCGCGGTTCGGAGGTCACACCAACATCTGGCCCCCACAGCCTCGTCCTTTAAGGACCGTCGCTGGACAGCATCTGTTTATAGACACCGGCCCAGCGAGCGGCCGGGCGCCGTCACCCCAGCCATGTCGACAGATGCTCGGGATGTAAACAAGTCCTCTCACAAATTGTCTCTACGTTGGCTGGGACACTATTAAGCAGGGACAGGGCTTTTGTCTGTGTGGAGGATGATTCAACATAGATATTTTTGCACTCGGCGCTTGCTTAAGCAAACAAACTGTGAAACATAACGGTCACATAAGAAATTTTGCAATTAATCAAAATCTCTTCTTTAAAAAACAAAATTGGAGCACATGATGTGTCTGTTGCTTGCTTCTATCATTTCTCTGATGCACCTGGTGCTCCATTTTGCTGGCCAGTCCCAGGTGCAGGAACCAACCCAAGTTATGACAGATGCCAAAGCACATGACCCGCCATGGCCGTGACATTGCTGGTGGGCATCAGGTATGAATAGACCCTCTCGCGCCATGCCAGCACTCGCCCAGCGACAGCGACCAACGAGGCTGCCACCACAAGCCACAGATAGGCACGGCTGGCAGAGCAGAACGTGTTAAACCAGTGTGACTACACCAAAATACACAGCACAGCAGACAAAGAGTTTTGTTTTGACGAAATTAAAATGAAAATACTTCTTACTCAACCTTGTATCAAAGGTGGTAAGTGAACAGTAAGACTAATATATACATTTTAATTCATCCTATTTGACTATGTTAACATACAAACCCTCCTTCTAAAGCTTAATGCAGTTGTCTTCTTTTAAGATAATGGACTGATTATGAGTAAAATACAGGTTAAATGAATTAATACAATTAAATTGCAGTCCTGTACAACACACAAACCCTCTGCGCCTCACAAAGCCCCTTTTCTTCCCAAGCACATTTGTGTGAGAGTATGGGACTGGGACAGCACTGCTTACAGTCTCTGGCCTCTCATACAGGTAGCAGAGCAGCTTGTGCCGTGGCACGTTATTATTGATATTCATTTTTTTGCCTGGCAGCGTAACTTTTAGGCGGTGTGGCAGTATGGCGGTGGTGGCGTCATGGGCACCGCGGGGTCATGGCAGGAATTATTGAACACCGGTTGAGTGACGGAGCGAGCTGGCACCGGGATCAAGCAGATGTTGCAATCATAAAGAAATACACAAGTGCTGAATAAAAGATGAGAGCACCGTAGCCAAACAGCACAGGGGACCGAGAGAGACACACAGGGCACTTCCGCTCAGAGAGAGAGAGAGAGAAAGAGAGACAGAAGGAAAGCAGGAGGGAGAGAGAGAGAGAGAGAGAGAGAGGGATCTCTTAATATTTAGCCTGAGTGGTGACACGGTACAGTGATTAACATTACCCTTTTTATATCCTTGTGTCATCAAATTATGTAGCGTTTGTTTGTATTGTATGTACAGAAAGATTTTATGAATATCTTTTTTTTTTTCTCTCGGAGCCACAAAAGATGTGTTTGAGATGTTCCACTCTCTTGAACATCTCCTTTCTGGCAGGTTGACAGCTGTTCTCGGCATATTGCGAATCCATTATTCAAATGTGGAGAGGTCTCTGGACGAGGCCTGTTATGTCAAAGTGTTTTAGAGCATTTACAGTGCGTGGCACGGACATGAATTCTGTAGAAAAGAAAGGAACGTGACAGAATCTCTGCAGAACATGGTTTTAGTGGGAGTATTGTGATACTTCAATGTTTCTTACAAAGCTGGGTGGCTGTAAAACATAGAAAGTGGTTGTTTGTGTGAATATTTCACATTGAAGGATTCAATTTGTTAAACAAATAGTCATGTCTACATCTACATCTGTTTATTTGGACATAGCATAATGATTCACTTTCATACTTTCATGTGGTATTTTCATATGTTTGTGTTTTGAATGGTTATATTAATATATTTATATAGTATAATATGGTTGAGATATATATATATATATATATATATATATATATATATATATATATATATATATATATATATATGTATGTATGTATGTTACTTCTTCTTTATAAAATAGTTTAAGAAGCTGTAGGCCTAGACTACAATAGGTACCTAAACTTCTGTAAGTGAGTTTGGGACAGACTTTTAATTCAGTCAACCAAAACACAATCTAAACGGTCCCTGGTATTGTATTCATAATTGCACATCAATACAGCTGTTACCTCCATTAGAGGTGAATGTCACACATGAAACATTTGGCAGACTTTAAATAAAACACTGGGCATCAATAGTTTGCCTATGTTTGACTGTTTGACTATATTATAATGTAGATCTTACCCCTTACCTCCTGCATGAGGTCTTCATTCTTGTTCATATGAATGTATGGGACAGCGTTGCTTACACTCAATGGCCTTTTGCCAGGAAGCATGTCGTCTCTACCCCCGTCTCAGTATACACAGAGGGCAGGGCAGTGCCAGGGGGTGATGTAACTATTGACATACTCCCTGAAATCACATCCGCTTTTGCCATTGTCGTGCTGGATAGGATTGGATAGGATGGGTCGCTGATACAATGGCGATGCCCTCGTGGTAGATTCTTGGCAGCGGGTCGCGGAGTTCCATTAAAAAGGCAAATGTGATTAAAGTTTACAGGGGAGGCAGGAGTCTCGGCGATCATCAGCAAGGTCAGGCTAAGGGGATGTGACATCGAAATTACTCTTCCTCTTTGGCCATAATGCGACGCGTCACTCTGAGGAAATAGCACACGGGCCAAGCAAATGACAAAAATGCTCTCGTCTAATAGGCCAACGATTTACGCAAGCCGGCTCAACGGCTGAGGCGGCGTATCCTGGAGAGCGAGCGTGAGCACGAGCAACACCCAAGAGTGTTTATTTTTCTCTGGAAACAGACAAAGGCTCTGTGTACCTCTAAACTAAAGTATGGAGAACGGTCATCATACTATGCGCTTAGCAAGGCATGTAATCCTGCTGGCTTTTCTAAGGCCGTTGGGTGACATTTAACAATGTAAAGCTTTAAAGAGACAATGCCACCAGACTGTCTGCTGTCTAGGTTGTGTGTGTGTGTGTGTGTGTGTGTGTGTGTGTGTGTGTGTCTATGTGGGCCAGCACAAGCCCTGGCTGGCCGAGGGGGACTGTTGTGCATATGTGTGTGTTAAAGGTATGCCTGTTTGTGTGTGTGTGTGGGGGGTGTATACTGTACATGTGAATGTGTGAGTATATGTGGCAGTGCATGTCTCTTTGTGTATGCATGAGTGTGTGTGTGTGTGTATGTGTGTCTTAGAGTGTACTCTCAGATTGAGCCGAACCTGTGAGAATTGCCGGGCCCCCTGTAGGGTGACATTTCAGCAGCGAGGCAAAGGCCAGTAATGTGACTGTTCAAGTCATTCAGCAACACATCAGTAGACTCACCTCTGCTGGTCTTTTATTCAGAAAACACAGCCAACCTCGGCCATCTAAACACGAGTGCACACACACACACACACACACACACACACACACACTCCACAGCTTTTGTCTGTTCATGGGCAAGGAGGATATTATTTGGCCATTTTGTCTGTTCGATCAGTAGAAACAAGTGCACTGAATCTGCACGGCAAAAGCTCAAAGGCAGACACTCCAACGGAAACACTCTAAATACTCTTAACATCCTGTTGTTGTTTCAATGAAGAATTCTTCTCCCAAGCTGTTTTAGCTCTTTTCAGAATCTAATCCAGTTATGTAAGATTAAAAAGAGCACATTAGCCATTCCTGGGTGCAGGAAGATTATCTCATCCACGTCTCTGACTATTTTTTAAAGCAAACTACATACCCCTTTATTGTGATGGCACAGATCTCAGTAGGTAACAGTTATTATAATGTCAACCGAACCTTCAGGGGTCACGATTTTTACTAACTGCCTGTAGAATCTTCCATTAATCTGCTTCTTAGTTGCATCTCCCCAGAAATCAAGTGCCCGAGTGAACAAGCACATCGTGGAGATCCCAGACTTTCTTCCTGGACATGAGAAGTGGCCTCTTGAGAACAAACAAACTGCGTGTGCCTGTGTCTAACCAAACTGGACGCGGCTCTCATGATCATTGGAAGAGGAGCGGGCTTAACAACATGGTTATGTTTTATTTTAGAGAGAAAAGGAGAGAGAGAGACAGAGAGAGAGAGATGGATAGATAGAGAGCAAATGATGGTGACATAAAATGAGCGATAAATAGACAGATTGAAAGAGAAAGAGGGAGGCAGAGATAGGATAGGGCAGAGATAATAAAGGGAGAGACAGACAGAGAAATAAAGTGAGAGAAACAGACAAGCTTGGTATAACTGGCAAACGACCTAACAGGCTAACAGCATCAGTGTGTAGGTGTGTGTGTGAATGTGTGTGTGTGAGAAAGTGAGAGAGAGTGTGTTAGTTTGTATGTGAGTGTGTGTGTGAGAGTGTGTGACAGGTTAACTCTGCTGAGTAAATTCCTGGTGTGGTGTGATGTGATGTAGCCCGTGTGATTCCCTGAACTGTGGGTGTGTGTGTGTGTGTGTGTGTGTGTGTGTGTGATTAAATGGGGGCCTGTAAATATGCCGTGATTAATCAGAGGTCCGGGTTCCTGGGCGCCTCACACAGTCACCTTCACAGATGGGAGGAGAGCAGAGGAGAGGAGAGCAGGAGAGGGGCCTGCCTTGTTTGCGCAGATTTGTTTCACTCACCTCAGCCCCTACCTTATTTCATTTTACAACCTTTAATTCTGTCACGTGTGTGTGTGTGTGTGTGTGTGTGTGTGTGTGTGTGTGTGTGTGTGTGTGTGTGTGTGTGTGTGTGTGTAAGCCTGTGTCTGTCCAGATCAGTCCAGGTTTTAGAGATTATCCACGATGAGTTGACATGTTTATGTTATTTTGTCTTAGCTTCTGCTAGTCAAGTCTGTTCATCACAGGAAATCAGATCGTCTTGATATTTGTAACTTTTCAAAATGTTGCCTAATTAACATTCACTTATCATAATATTCTTCATGACTATATTTTGATGAATATCACAGATTGTCACATATTTCACGAAACGATTATTTCTAAACCTACTGTGTAAGCAGGGCATTAGTACACAGTAGGCATCGGAAATTAACACAATTTTTGGATGAACGTTACCGAAAAAGCAACAAACCAATTTCACTTGTTCCGAAGTGAAAACGCTACTTTTAATTTTAGATAACCGCTTAATAATGGTATTCATCGTTCTGATTAACCTTTGTTTGAATATTATTCAAAAGTCCATAGGCTTGGAAAGTCACCTGCCCACACAGTGTTCCCCTTATGGGCCCCTAATAGGATGGATTTAGTCAGATATTATGAATCAGTGTCTCTTCTGTATAATAGGCTAGACCTATAGTTGATAAAAAGGATTTTCATATCCAACACTAACTAACTTCCCTTTCCAAGTATGTAACCTAAATTACTGAATCATTGTGTGAAATAACATACTGTAGGCTACCAGAGACACTAGGCAAATATCCATAGGCCTGGCATGCAGGCTAGGGCTTAAAACAAGGACATTTTCTGTGCCTGAAGTTAGGCTATCAGACATTTTTGAAGATCTAATATTATATAGGCTAATTGCCTACTTTCAAATCTCGCCCTATGCCTGAATTCAGGCACATTGTTTTTAACAGTTAGCCTTGATATATAATGTGTTTTGATTTAAGCTTTAAGGCTGTTGAGCAAAAAGCCTATAATTGAGCTACCGGCCATAAATTAATTTGTAAAGGCAATGTCATTTTTAAAAGAATGTTATTAACCGCTCTTCTGTAACGTTCTAACCGGTTACCATTTAGAGGAGAGGCCTCGGAACACTGCAACAGGAATGGAAAAATACTATTTTTGCTCAGAATGAACCAAAATGAAAATCATTCTGTTTTCAGTCCCTGGCACTGAGTAACCCAGTGCACGGCTGGTCTCTTTGAAACCGATAGAAGGACACAGAGGGCACTGTGACTGGGCCGTCATCTCTCAGTTCTTCCATTTCAAACCAGTTCACTTGGAAAATCCATTGAGATGTCCAGGGTCATGAACTCAGGACTCCTGATTTCGCTGATTGCTACAGCCCCTGTGATGAGCTGGTGATGGCCATCCTAAGATGGTGTGTGGGACATACATGTCATTTTGATAAGTGCACTAAGACGGCATGCCAGTCCACCATGATGCAGGGTGCAGACCAGTCTTGGGAAACGGCCTTCTAATTGGTCTTGTGTGGTGGTACAGTACCCCACCCCCCTCTTCCACTGTCTCCTTCCTCTCCCTTAAACGTCATATCAGCAAACCCCCCTCGCGCATCAGCACGCACAGAGAAATCGTCTTAACAATGCCCTTTTAGCGTTATGCAAAACCTCCAGCATCCTCCCTGTGAAGCCAGCCAGACAGACAAGACTGGACTCTGAGGAGGATCTATCTTAGATTAGGGTGGCATTGGTGGCAGATCAGGGCCACATCACATGCTGTTGGGGAATGAGTGAATCCGTAGTAATCATTAGAAAAGTGTAGACTGGCAGTTTTCACATTTTCTGTCAAACATTGAAGACAAAGTAAATTAATCAAGGGATGTTAACCCATGGGATGCAAGTTAGCATGAATCTTTAACTATTTGATCATTCCATAATTATTATGTAAATTATAGACATTGTCTATAATGCTGACTACACTGCAAAAAGTAAAGGTAAATTTATTTTTTTCATCACTATATGGTTCCATAAAGAACCAATTATTTTGTGTAATATCCAGCACAGTAGGAGATATGAAGTTATAGTCTCCTCAAATTGTACTTTATACAGGCTATGTTTGTTGATCTATGTTAAGAGAATGTTTTACACCAGGGGTGGGCAAACTTTTTGGCTCAAGGGCCACATTGGGTTTTGAAAATTGGCCGGCGGGCCGAACTACTACTGCCTTCATGATTCCCTTTTAAAAGTTTCTTATAAGAAGGAGATATCAATTATCAACAATGACAAGCCAGCTGGAACCTGCCGCTCTCTCTCCCTCTTGTAAGTGCAGACCCATTCCCAATTAAATGGAGTAGCATTACGTTCAAGTTATATCTGCTGCAAAGGAGATAACTAAGAGTAGGCCTATCATCTCTATTTAACATGATGTTTTGACATTGACATTGTAAACATTCTCTTAGGATTCTCTTAGTAAAAAGCAGTTTGCAGTAAGGCTAACCAACGTCATCTCTATCGCAGGAAAAAAAATAGCGAACAGCCTGATAACCAAATTAAATGCTCGGCGGGCCGGATGAAAGTGCTTGGCGGGCCGGATCCGGCCCGCGGGCCGCAGTTTGCCCACCCCTGTTTTACACTAACACACATTTGTTTACTCAGTGAGCTCGACAGAAACCTTCTCAGTATCTCCATGTTTAGGCCACATTCACAGTTTTCAGATAAAAGGTTAGAGTTAAAAGATGATCCCACAGATACTAAAAAGACACATAGGAGACATTCACTGAGCATTAGGGGGCCTTTTCTAAGGACATAGTGTTGGTCACTGCTGCTGTTTGGAAGCCCTTGGTTTGCCCAGTCCTTGGCTCCTGAGTACAAATGTGCCGGTTGCTACTGGGCAACGTTCACATGTGTGTGCTGCCATTGCCGCTCTCAGACATGACATCGTCCATCTGCTCTGGTGGCAGGTGACGCTGGACTGTGTCCGGTCTAATCCTGTGGAGCTCCACCCCAGCCAACCACAACTTCTTTGTGGATATAGTCTTGGCTTTAAGGCGCATGCCCATTCACTTGCCTGTGGAAACACTCAACTGCTGTTTGAACACAGTGACAGGTTTACGGTGCCTGTCTGTTCATTTGTGGGAAGGGATTTCAGAACTCTTGATGTGTCAGGCTGATCTGGCAGAGTTGTGGTGCAAGCTTTGGCGTTACAGGTAGCTACACGCGCCAGTTCTTGGCTTCTCATGTTGGTCCAACTGTGATAAGATGGGTCTGTTGTGTTAGGAGGCCAGCTCTGCCAAACCAGTAGATCTCCATCATTTGTACAACACTTGAAGCTACACAGCTGAGTAAAAGATGAACTATCAAAGTACAAGATTACAGTTACTGTTAAGGCTTTGTGAATAGACCATAGAAGTGCTGCCAATTGTGTAGCACATTGTTACAGCAAAGTATTACTAACAGCATACAACGTGTAACCACCATCTACAGAGCAAGGTATTCATCATGATGATAAACCTTCAGATAATGTTCATTGACTTTTTCTTTCCTTCTGTAAGCATGTTACACCTTTCATTTAGCAGCCTTACGCAGTAAAATGCCCTTTTAAGTGCCTCACGGGTAATGATATCTTAATTACTTGAAGCATTACTTGAAGCCAGGCCATGCGTCATTTGTGTATTGTTGAGACATTGCCACCTCTTGCATTGTTCAGGTGCGTAGTCTTGTATAATTGTCACACATCTGACAAAGGCTCAATCACAGGGTGGGGCAGGTCATTAAGATGCCTTCTTGTGTTTAGCGCTTTAGCATTTAGCATGCCTTATCCACAGCCCTACTCATTATTAGTGACAGATGAGCAGTGTGTAATTAGAATGATAAAGCTCCTCGTGCTAAACGAATGAGGTATATCTGTCAGGAGGACGCATTGGCTAATAACCCATCATCCCATGAATAAGTGATGACACCTCTAATTTCGGTTTACTCATTAACTCTCTGTTTGGTCTCGCATCCAGAGAGGCGGAAGCACCCCACTGTTATGCTACATTATTATAAAGGTGTTTTAGATTACTTTACCCCAGAGTGTCACATAGAAAAAATACTGCACTATTTGATATACTGTAGGCCTATATACTGTACTGTATTACTATATTTGTAATATGAACCATGTTACCATGTTACTACTATACTGTGCCTCTAAATTATATTATTCAAAGAACAAAAACTGTAATAACTCAGCCAAGTGTTTGGAATTTCGATGTATGTATGATGTAGACGTCTAAAGCAGAGACTTTTATGATTTGGCTCAGGAATATGTGAGACCCTAGACACTAGTGCTATGCAATTCTTTGTTGTCTTACTTGAGTGTCATTGATGAAGAGATGTAGAGAGAGACACACTCATACACATATACTGCAGTTTCCTTTCATACAACGTGATGTTCTGTTTCCTTTATATAGGACACCATCTGTAAAATTAGAAGTTTGCAATCCAAATTGATTTTTGTCTCACTAGTAAAGCATTTTATATTTTACATAGAAAGAGAGAGAGAAAGAGAGAGCGAGAGAGAGAGAGAGAGAGAGAGAGAGAGAAAGAGAGAGAGAGATGTGGTATTGCACCACCACCGGTCTTCAGCACATGAGTTAACGCTCACCAGAGACTAGACGGGCAGTCAAACATTAAAAAATATGGCCCCCTATTACTTTACACAGGACCTCCTCATAAGCCGAGGCTGGGGATCTTGACCTTCAAACATTAACCATTCCTGTTAATTGACTAATAATAAAATGTTTTTATTGTGCCGAGAACCCTTTAGGATAATTGAATTTTGCCCCACTTCCTGTTCGCATTTTTTGTAATCCTGTTGAGGTTGTAAAACATGGCTCTTAATGGTGATAATGAGAAAGATTACTACGGTATGCCTGCCCCCCCACCCCCCCCCACCCACCCCAACTCCCTTACAGACACACAAGCACAATATCACACACACACACGCACGCACACGCACACACACACACACACACACACATGCACACACAACCCCCCAGCTTTCCTCCCACCAAACTTTACATTTAAACCATCCTCATTAAAGGCTGGAATTACAGTGCTGAAGCCTATTGGTCCTCATTAGCATCAACTGATCCTTAGCTGGACCGCTGTCCCTAACATCTTTTAATTAGCTCTCCGCAAATCTAATCAATGTAATAACGGGTATTAATCTTCCTTTTCACTTATCTTTTGCTTTCTCCCTCCCTCTCTTTCTCTCTTTTTATCCCCTCCTCTCTCTCTCTCACATTGTATTTCATATCTTTTAAGTAAACGCCTATGGGGACTTTGATGTATAAAGTGTATTGTAACTTGTGCATTGTAAATTGTAACAACATATCTTCTCTGTGATATCTCGCACTGTTATTCTGGCCAGTCGTTTATAAAAAATACTTTCACTTTATTACTTTCAAAAAGGGAGGACATGGGTTGTTTCGGCCGCCTCTTTGTCTTGTTGTTGCTGGCTTATTTTATCTGTAGGTACATCAATACCCAAATCAGAACAAAATAAACACATCCACCAGCCATAGTCACCAGTTCATCACCAGTCAAGTACATGTAAATAACCAACAATGATTTCTAAACGCTCTATTTTGATTATTATGATAATCATGTGCTAGTCCATCTTGTCCTCTTACTGAAACGGAGGCATTGTGCTGCCCTCTTGGCCTGAAGATAGAGAGAGGGCAGGAGCCTGGGGGGGTTGGTGGTGGTCTGTGTTAAGGGGACGGACGCGCCAGCAGCGGCCTAGGCCTCCACAGGCCCCTGGTGCCGTAGACTGACATGTCTCCTCATTGGGTGTCAGTTTGGCTGCTCATCATCAGCACGTGGTGGTGGTGGTGGTGGTGGCCGAGAGAGCCGAGGCTCTTCTCCTCCTCTCCTCTTCTCCTCCTTTCCCCCCGCTCTGCTGCGGGTCTCATTACTGTGCATTTAGTCATCCCCGAGCAGCACCGGGCAGCAGCGGCTCTCAGGCTGGCAGGCAGGCAGGCCGCCTGACTGGACCGAGCAGGGAGAGGAGTCAGGTGTCAGGAGGGATAGCTCTGCAGTTTGAGGCCTCCCTGAGACAGGGGGTTCATGCAGGGACCCATCCACAGTGGAATACAATTATGTGGAACATAAATAGTGATATAGGACCAAGTCATCGCCACCTCCACAGCTTCTTTCCTCATGCCATAGTCCTCCTAAACAAGCTATCTTATGCCATGCATTTACTTTCAACTGCTACACATGCCTCAACTGTTACCAGAGCACTTATGCACTTTGTCATCCTTTCTCCTGCACTTTGTTTGTGTTTTTTATGTCTATTTTATGTGTGACATTGTATATCCCTCTTTAATATGATATCTATGCATTATACTGTACGTATATGTTTAATACATATAATTTTATGTTGACACCTACACCAACAGAAATTCCTTGTACTCGTACTAGTACTTGGCGAATAAAGAATTCTGATTCTATAAATACTCTACTACTGTATACATTACTATAGATGTAGTCCTCATCCTCAGGGGCAATTAGCTTCAAACATGTGCTATATACTAGTACAGCAGGGTTTGTTTGTATTAGCATTTGCTGTGTGCTTGTGAATCAGGAGTTAGATTTCCCGAAAATTGTGTTTCTAAATTGAGTGATTCTGGGGACAAAAAAAGATATTTTAAAATAGAAGATGCTCAAAACCCTATCAAAATCTCATACAAGTCATACAGAGACTGATCATAGTCTAGCGCATATTGTATAGTGCTGCTGGTGGTATCAATATTGACTGTGTTAGTAGTGTATATAGCAGTGGTTCTCAAAGTGTGGGGCGGGCCCCACTAGTGGGGAATAGAGATGAACAGGAGGAAATTTGTTTTTTAGTGCCTATCTTTAATAATGCCTTTCTTTTTTCACAAAGATCATAGATTCAAAACAAAACAGCCACACACAAACATAGGAGTAATAAACAGAGCGTCATATGATTTAGAACTAGATGTACCGCAGAGCGGTACAAAATATGACTGCCGCCCATTCCAGCACATTTTTTCCACAAAAATAAATCACGCTGAAAGGCCTATATGATTCTAACTGTCTCACTAAATTGCATTATCCACACTCAATTCTCACTGGTATCTGCTAGACAACAAGTACCAAAACATGATTAGTTCATAGATTTCACATGTAAAATTCATTTTATACAACCCCACCCCCATCTTGCCTGTTCATAATTCTGAGAAATTCTTGAATTGTGTGCATGTGTGCGTGTACAAGTTTATGTTTATGTGTGTGTGTGTGTGTGTGTGTGTGTATGTGCGTGCTTGTGTGTTTGCCTGCGTATGTGTGTTTGTGCATGTGCATGCATGCGTACATATGTCTACTGTGTGAGTATGTGTCATACGTATGATTACTGTAAATGTATGTGTGTGCGTGTGTATCTGTTTATGCACATGTGTGCACATGGAATGGGTTAACATGACCCCTGGAGGCAAACATACGGAAAAAATTGGTCATCCTAGGCCCTACGGTTCTCAAGATATTCACAGAAAACTGTGTCTGCCCTACCCTCCTTTCGGGGGGTCCAGTACAGCGGGGGGGCTACAGATCAAAACGAAAACCAATGGTTCCATGCTATCCATGTGGGGTTACATGCCCACCAAGTTTCGTGTACCCCGGTCTTTCAGTGTCCCGGGAATCCTTGTTGGTGTACGATCACTAAATGTACACATAAATTATTTTATTGTAAGGCCCCCCATGAACGAAAGTCCACGAAACTTGGCATGCATTCGGAGGGTGTCATAATGATCCTACACTTTCAATTTCGTGCAGTTTTGACCATGTCAGCCAGAGATATTATGATGAAAACACCTAATTTTTTGCTTTTTAATTTTTAACTAGGTGGCGCTATATATGAAATAAGTGGTAATGGGATGGGTTGACATGCCCCCTTAAGATCAACATACAAAAAAAAGGTGGACCTCCTAGGCCCTACGGTTCTCGAGATATTCACAGAAAACTGTCTCCGGCCACCTACAGGCCAGTTGGTGTATAGTAACATAAATTAATTTATTGTGTGGCCCCCCATGAACGGAATTCGACGAAACTTGGTGTGCATTCAAAGGGTGTCATAATGACCCTACACTTCCAATTTCGTGCAGTTTTTCGTGCAGGGGGGTGCAGTCCAGCGGGGGGGCTACAGATCAAAACGAAAAACGATGGTTCCATGCTATCCATATGGGGTTACATGCCCACCAAGTTTCGTCTACCCCGGTCTTTCAGTGTCCCGGGAATCCTTGACGGAAATTTAGACATGCGAAAAAGAAAAAAAAAAAAAAATCTGACTAAACCTATATGACCGCCTCTTCGCTGCGCGGCAGTCATAATAACATCTGATCCAGATGGACCGAGACGGGAAATCAATGGGAAAACCAACATGCGAAAAAAATATTTTAACGTTACCATTTTGCTCGGTTGATGGGGTCAGGGGGGGCTTGAAAATTCCCCACCTTTAAAGTGGGGAATGACAGAAAAAAATTTGAGAACCACTGGTTTATTGTGTAGTGCCGCTGGTGTTATCGGCGTTGGCTGTGTTAATGGTGTATAGTATAGTGCTGCTGGTGGTGTCGGCGTTGGCTGTGTTAATGGTGTATAGTATAGTGCTGCTGGTGGTGTCGGCGTTGGCTGTGTTAGTGGTGTATAGTATAGTGCTGCTGGTGGTGTCGGCGTTGGCTGTGTTAGTGGTGTATAGTATAGTGCTGCTGGTGGTGTCGGCGTTGGCTGTGTTAGTGGTGTATAGTATAGTGCTGCTGGTGGTGTCGGCGTTGGCTGTGTTAGTGGTGTATAGGAAGGAGGGCAGAGTGAGGCAGCCCCGTCTGGGCTACTGGGGCGCTACAGACAAAGGCACCAGGCGAGGCGGAGAGTGGGCATGCTGTACCCCAGGAGCTCTGGCACGTCTCCCTCACACTGATGATGGATCACTCCAGCACACCCCTGCTCGCCGCAACACACACACACACACACACACACACACACACACACACACATACACACACATACACATACAGTACATGCACACATATCTCTCTCTCCCGCACACACACACACATACACACACACACGCACACAGACCAGCAAGTCTGCACCAACAAACACACACCCCCTCCTGTGCCAGACCAGACAGTCGGCTCACTTTGCAACATTAGCTGACTGACCACAACCAGTTAACCTACGCCTACACACACACACACACACACACACACACACATATACACTGTGTTTGGCTTTGTTTCTGTGGGATCTAATGCCAAAATGATTTTTTTCATTTTAAATTATTTTTAATTAGACTCCCACATATGCTAATATATCTATGCATAAATGCAGTACAAGTTTGTTGCCACTGACATGGACTCCTGTTCAAAGAGAAAGGTGAGAGAGCAATAGGTTGATACATAGAAAGAAATAGAAGACAGAGACTAAGAGAGAGAGAGAGAGACTGAGAAAGAAAGAGAGAAATATGTTTATGTAGAGACATAAAGAGTGCGTGTTAGTTAGGTAGATACAGAGACACAAGGTGTGTTTACAAGACACACTGTTCCTAGAGGGTTTCTTTTTTGAAAACCAACGTAGTTACTTTGAAATGAAAATGAATCAGACTTTACCATAATGCTCTACAAAATGTTGACGTTAAAATGTATACATTTTTTTACGTTTTTTATATTTTTGTCCCTAAGTCACCATTAGCTCAGTGTTGTCTTCTGTGCCATCAGAAATGCCCTAGGAACGAACATGTTTGTGTTATGCAGTTGAAACGGTCTATAGAGAGAGAGAAGCAGGGCTAAGAGGGGATGCAGTTGAAACGGTCTATAGAGAGAGAGAAGCAGTTGAAACGGTCTATAGAGAGAGAGAAGCAGTTGAAACGGTCTATAGAGAGAGAGAAGCAGGGCTAAGAGGGGATCCCCTGGCATCCTCTAAATTGCCTTGTTTGCTCGGCACGAGTGCAAAAACAGATGCTGCTCCTCTGGACTGGGTCACCCCCCCCCCCCCCCCCCCCCCCCCCACACACACACACACACACACCCAGCAGCACCCCCAGCTTCTAGTACTCAGAGGACCATATCAGCTACTGCCACACTCACCTGGCGCACACACACACACACACACACACACACACACACACACACACATAGTACCTACATAGACACATGTAGTCATACATGTTAACATATATGGCCACATATTTATTTTGGTCACACACACGCACATGCCCAGTGTGTAAATGTGCACATAGGAATGCATACAAACACACACATTTCTTTTCTTATTCTTTTTTTGGTCCCTCACAGAAACACCCCCAGACACACAAACACACACACACACACACACTTACAAACCCACACGACACATAGATGCTTCACTCAAGCTGGTGGATAACAGATTAAATGAAAGCAATCTCACTTCTCTTTTTACACATGAAAGGCGCAATTTCACTCTTATTAACAGAGGCTACATTCAGAAGCACACTAATGCTATCAGTTTAAATTAAACTGGTTTGGCGGATGATAATGTGACCGCCATCATTGAGTAATTATTGTCTGGATCTCTCAAAAACCAGCATTAACCTACCCATCCAATCCTCCTCCCTCCAACACTCCAACGGAGCTGGTTTGTGGAGGGTGAGACAGGCATGTCATTTAGCACCCGATTACCATGCACCCCCCCATCACTGCCACACACACACACACCACCACAGCCCCCCAGCCCCCACTTGCTCTGTCCATATTATTGTGATTAACGTCCACCCGGCCGACGGACTGTCCTATTGTCATCCCCGATACAGTGTGAGAGCAGGAGACGGCGCTGGAGCAGCCAATGGGAGGCTATGTTCGTTTGTGCCACCACGCCAGTGCCCACGATTGTTTCGACTGATGGCACCTCACTCTCATCTCTCACTTTCTCTCTCTCTCTCTCTCTCTCTCTCTCTTTCTCTCTGTCCCTAATTTGAGAGCATTAGGCATGTGACTCTTTAGCATGTCACTCTGGGTTAATGGATCAAACACTGACCATTCCTTTGTTTTCTTTAACTGCCACTCTGTGTCTCCTAGTGGGTGGTGAGGAAACAGGAGCCTAGGACTCCCATCTGAGCTTCTGCCATCTGAGCATCTCTCTCTCATACTGTCTCTTTATCTTTTCTCTGTCTATCTCTCTCTCTCTCTCTCTCTCTCTCTCTCTTTTTTTATCTCTCTTTCACTCTCTCTCTCTCATCTCACCCCTCACTACTTCTTAATCTAGATCAGAATCAGACACACAGAGAGAAAAAGTGAGGGGAACAAATATTTTCTTAACATGGCAATATTAGCCTACATAACAAAATTTGCTTGTATTGTTATGCTGCCTGCTATATACCAGCC
>NC_055973.1:6560174-6587674 GCF_018492685.1 Alosa sapidissima
TGCAAGAGTGTGCCTGTAAGCCAACACCTAATGTAGTACTAGTGCAAAAATGATTTAGAGTATGTGTCCTTGTGTTTAGAGTGTTGTTTGTGCAGGTCATGGTCTGTCTGTCTTTAAATGTTCGTCGATGACAGACGACTCGTGCATTTAAATAGCGATGCACAGTGGCTGGGAAGAGAAGCCAGTATGGGTGTGAGAAACACAGAGTTCCTTCTTACACCTGCGCTGTTGTGTTGTGTTGTGTCTGGGCTGCGTTTACAAGCAGGAGCTGACTCTGCAGAATCATGACAAAAAAGAGGAGAAAAAGAAAATGTAGAAAAAGAATAGAGGGAGGAAGAGAGAGAGAGGGGGGGGGTTCCTGCTGTGTAGTTCCTACTCACTGCTGCACACCAAGGTAGATCTTCAAACACACATGGCGCTAGGTATACAGAGACACACACACACACACACACACACACACACACACACACACACACACACACACACATACACACACACACACACACACACACACACACACATACACACACACACACACACTTTCACTATAACTGGAAGGACAACTCCGTCTGAGGGGAGTTGTAATCCCACAAGGCCTAACCCTACATCTGATTACTGCACAAAGAAAAGGCGCAAGCTTGACAGGGATTATCGCATTACACCACACATTAATCTGATTACTCCCAAAGTAGGATGTTCAGAGGGAAAACGTCGCTCCATAATTACATATTGTCCAGTTAAGCTCCAGTCTCCAGGTCAACTGGGACTGCCTGTAGTGTTCTAACCATAGATAGTGAAAACCACTGGAATATTTACAGTGACATAACCATCGATCTTGTGCACAGTGTGGTATTCGAGACAGAAGGGAATCAAATCCATTAATTCATAGTCTGTCTTAATAAAAAGCATAGACAAAAATATGATAATATGAATAAGGAGATTATTAATTTAAGACCAGGATAGAAAGCGCAAGCAGCATGGTAACATTCTTCAATATCAAAAGGCATGTTATTTTGGCCACCCAGTAAATAAAATGACAATAGCATGTGAAATCTTCTTATCATAACTCTCTCTCATTTTGTGAACTAAAGCTTTGGTTCAATCAAGGACACTGATTCACTTTCAAAAAAGGGCATGCAACTTTCCTTTCTCCTTTGACTGGAATAAAATAATCACTTCCTGGAGACACTGTGAGACATTCACTACTCCAGAGTCAAGGGATAAGCCAACAAAACTGTGCTCTGTGAGCCATTGACATGCATATCCAAATGTAATAGATGCATGGGCAGACTTGAGGTGGTGGTGAGTGATGGGCATGATAAGGAACTCCGATAAGCGCTGGAGGTTGCTGAATGTGCCATATATCTGCACCCTGCAGCGTCTCTGTGGATGCGTAGCCCGCGTTACACATGTGCATCCCCCGGCTTGACACTGGTGAATTACGGTGTATGACACCGGGTAGCAGGGCCAAGAACACTGCATATTTCTTACTCTCTCTCTCTCTCTCTCTCTCTCTCTCTCTCTCTCTCTCTCTCTCTCTCTCCTCTCCCTCTCCCTCCCTCACTAGCTACATGATGTGCAAAGGAGCGAGGACGTGGATGATTCAATTCCCAGATTTTTTTTTTTGCTGCCACAGATAGGGAGGGGACGGTTCCATCCAGCTCTCTTATGTGTAGTTTGAATTTCCATGTTTATCATCTTTAGCATGCATTACTCCAGCATTATGAATAGGCACCCTGGTGGCTCTTGATATGGCAAATTGGATATTTTATGGTTTATGAAAAGGCGCCTTTTTTATCTTTTTCTTTTTATCCACAACCACCGAGGCCCCATATAAATGTCTTAAGGACAGGTTAGGCTTTATTAGGTCCATGAATAAAAATGTGGGGGTTGATTATCGCTACTGTTAGTCATTTTTCTAATGTTATGAAGCAGGAGTTCCCACTTATTGCCCTTGAAAAAGACTTGCCATACGCACAGCACACACACATCTATAAAGACACTACCTTCAAAGAAAAAAAAATATTATACCTGTCACAAGCAAGCAACAAAACTGTCCTGTACAATTTCTGAAGTGTACACTGTACCTTCAGTGTCGACATGAAGAGAAATATTCTTCCCTGTCACAATCAAGCAGAAAACCTCTGATGGGACAACCTCAGCAATTAAAAAAAAATGCAATGTCGGCATAAACATGAAGTCAAGTCACATTTATTTATATTGCACAATTAAAAACACAAGGAGTGGTATACCAAACGGTATATGCACCCTTATTTTATTTAAACATATACTCTACCCTTCATATCCACACACAAGTCAAATACTCAGCAAGGTAAACTAAAGCCGGCCTGTGGTCACTGTAATCATGGCTGTGGAACTCACGCAGATAATCCCTGAATCTGGGACCAGTCTGGGGTGATCCTACTCCAGGTCAGGCCCAGAGCCAGGCCACATTCAGCCAAAATTCAGCTGCTGCCACAGATGAGATATCTAGAGTAAGGTCCAGACCTTGTTTATGTCCTCATTGGTTGCATACAGTGTGTGTGTGTGTGTGTGTGTGTGTGTGTGTGTCTGTGTGTGTGTGTGTGTGTGTTTGTGTGTGTGTGTGTTAACACAGTGCCCCCTGTTCTCCCATAGGTATTCCAGGAGCAGTTGTCATGTTAGCAGGGGTTAATTATTACAGTCAATAATGTATTCCGGCCTGATCCATAATTCATTCTGTTATAACGTTTTGTCATCCCGCTGCTGTTCACTTCAAACATGAGCTGCCGGACCCTCCCGTCACTCTGTACGCAGCCGGAATGCCGTGTTTAGAAACGCAGCGCGGAAAATAGCTGACTTCCGACTGTAATTGCTGACAATATTTATCCGACAGAGCCATCGTGATGGGTGATTACCGCTGCCCCTGGTGAACCACTTCTGTGTGCTGTTTGCACATCTGCGCCAGACTGGGGATTAAAGAAGACAGACTAATATCACTGTTGCCTAAATGGCTAATTCACCAAGTGGGCACATTAGAGAAAGTGGAGCAATTAGGTTCAAATAGGACATTGGCTTATAGCGAGGTGATGACAGATACATTTGGGATTAATATGCTTAATGAAATGGTTAAATATATATATATATATATATTTTTTTTTTTTACCTAATACATTTTATAACACACTACATTGATAAAGAGGGACGATCAACACGTGTGGTTGTTACAGTTTTATTGCGCATTTGGTGCTTTTTAGAATGTTGTCGAAGTGAAACTGCTGTTCATTTTATTTCGCTGTTCTGTGATCCACATTTATTATTTTGGATTTAAATTCACAAATTCTCTCGCTGTGCGCATAATTGTGTTTAGTTTAGACTTGGTCAGTCTGTGAAATTTGAAATGGCATAACCAGATAATGAATAATTAGTTATGCATCATTCTATCTCATTTAACATGTATAAATATATTTGTTGTCAATTCATCCACACGTGTTATTATGACCAACAGCACAGCATCATAAATCGTGGAAAACCTCTTTAATAGAGAACTGGCAGTGGAGAGTCAAACTCATTCAACAATAATGCTCTATAAGTAGGTTATCTATTCAGGTGGCGGTTTGTGCGAATGATAACCACCAGAGGTTTAGGTGGTAAGTAAAACTCGCTTGAAATAGTTTGTTGGCCTATTCGATCAAGGCTGATTGTGTAATAATGCATTATCCCGCGGCTTTCCCACAGAGAGAACGCGCCGTGATAAATGGCGCTGTCCCCGGTCCTGAAGTGTGAGCTGGGTAACGGGAGATGAATGTCAGGAAAATGGCACATTGCTTCGTGTAATGACTACGTGTGGACTCCAGGACGATGCTCCTCTTTGAAATAAAATGCTTGTATATGTTATAACTAACTTCCTGACCATCAGTCTTTTCAAATAGGTTTCTATACTAGACCAATAGCCGAGAATGATCCTCTCTCGTATCATGATGGCATTTGAACTTGTAAGAGATAACCTCTTAGTGCTCTGCAGTGTTACATCTTCGAACCCAATATTACATTCAATAACTGAACTGAATATCACGTTGATTCTTGCTTTTCACTTTGAACGCCAGAAGACAATATTTGTAGGTCCTTTATTGCATTGGTAATTCTCACCGGATGCATTGCCTAACTGTTTTTATTTCGTGGAGTTAAACTGCGTTTTTTGTTGAAGCAGTGACGTCAAATTTATATTATTTTAAATTACCCAGAGTTTTGTTGAATTTTAAGCCTGGTTTCTCTATTAATGCATCGCAACCTGCGAAAAAAAGTAGGCCTAAATTATTGTGTAATTTCTGTTAATCCTGGATCCTCGTCTTTTTACACGTCTATGGCATTTGTGAAGTTGCATCTTGAACTGAATATGAATAGCTGACAGCTGTTAATATGATTGTTATGGTTTATGTACGGTCTAACTCGGACTCACAGTAAATTGAACTTCTGCTGTTCCTTCCCTAACTTCACAAATGTACTGTCCTATCTATTGCTTGTAAACCATCTGTTTTATAACACTGCATTAGTTGCACATGTACATGCACGTCAGATTGTCGATTAATGATACACACGGTCTAGGCTATATCCAACTCATCTGATGAAGTTACAGAATGCGTTAAGCTTTATTAACACACAACTTTCTTGTGACCGTCGATCTCTCTCCAGTAGGCTATACACGATTTAAAACACAGGTTTGCGAATTTGATATGTTAAACAAGTTAGGCTGTAACATAGGCTATATTAGGCCTACAGTCAGTACAACCTATCACTCACTGTGTTATAACACTGCGTAAAGTTATTTAATACTTGGGCAGTTGTTTTGCTTTTGAGCTGTGCCTAAAATGGTGTTGTCACGGCCCTGATTTTGCATTTACCAAAACAAAACACCGATGTCAGTAATGATGGAGAAACGTCTAGATATATCCACTTATTGATTTTGCCTAATTCCTGACGGCAGTGGCTTTGACTGGGCCACGCCACCATCCTTTGAAATGGATGCCCTTTGGCCGTATCTAATTCTTAATCAGGTTGATGGACAGCAGAGAGAGAACAATGCACACCAACATGCAATGTTGCTGATCATGGGTCTCGTGATTAAAGACACCCAATTACGGAAATGAACAGTGTCGTAATTACGTTCCTTAATCACATTCAGGAGCTTTAATTGCCCTAACGATGTGTTTCATTAAACGAATGTAGGTATTACAGTCGACAGTTTTCATACACAGTTGTTTTCAAATTAACATATTGTTAGACATCGTCATGGAAATCGTTTTAATAATAATAATAATAATAATAATTAAGAGCACCCAAGCTCTCTAATATAATTCTAACAGACATTTGTGGTTGCCGCGGGGCATATATGCTCACCATAAGCGCCTGACCGCCTCTCTCTAAAGCTCCATGCTACCCACAATCATGACTTGGAGAAAGTTACTAATTTCGATGGATCAGTAAATTAACAACTCATTATTCTACCAAAGCAATCTGACAAAATGTTTAAAGCGTCCCTGTGTCCTCAAAGAAAGAATAGACTATCAAGGATAAAAAAGGAAAGTATTCAGATATATCTGTCATATACGTAGCACTGAATAAAGCTATACAACTTGGCTTAGCAGACAATAAGGTGGACGTGTTAGTTTGTTCAAAATATTTTTTAATAAAGCTTTCCAACACATTAACACATACAAATGGCCATCTTTCATCAAATTCCAACTAATGTATCAACAGTACTCAATATCTTGACCTGACAACAACCTTAGTCTGTCTTGACCTCTGACATACCGTTGGAGTGAAGAAAATCATAGTTATTTTTTACAGCAATAGTGCCAGTGCAGTACAAACTGTCGTGCAAGCGGACGTAATAAAGCAATAAATACGAATCTGAGAAAAGGAAAAAAAGAGACAAAATCATAAACCAAGCAAGCATTTGCTGGAGCTCTCTATTATAGTGTCATTAAAATCATTCTGATAGTTAAATAACAATTGGCTTTGGGATGTGAGAAATGTGTACAATTCATTTCGCTGCTCCGTCATGTTATTGTTCTCAAAGACTAATGAGCGAACGTCATTTGTCCTCAAATCTAGAGATATTTCCTATGGTAGTCCTTAAAATGTCCTAAAAAAGTTTTGTAATTTGTGCGATGGTTGCTGCATGTTGTCAGGTCATAAATACACGAATCAGGTCTACAACAATGCAAGTGCATAAACAAAGTCTGTTCTTCTCCCACTTGCAGTCAGACTAGACTTTTACGTTTGACTTTTTAAACGTTCATTCTCGCCAGCACTTGAATAGTAGGCTACTTATTTTATATACACAATCAAGTATATACTGAACAGACGGTGCATGTTTGAATGGGTTTTTTGTAAGTGTTTAAAAAGTTTTTTTTCAGCATTCTTCTTCATTGACCTCCATTTTTAAATAATTGATAATACCGACGGCATTCTCTTCAGCAGTCTCCATATTAAGTCTTAATTTCGCATGTGCTTCTAAGTCAGTTGGAGTCAGTTCAGAAGCATTCTAAGGCTTGTCAGTGCATTGTTTACAGAGGCTGGAGGTGACACTGTTGAAAAGGGCACATTTGTCGGGGCATGTGGAGGCTGCAACTCCGGCGGGGAAGGGATACCCAGGTGGTTGCTCATACGCACCTAAGCCCGGCGTTAGGGCAGTGGTCGCGGGAATCGAAGCAGCAGTGATCGCCTGGCCTTGGTTAAGATAAGCTACAAGCCTTCTCATTTCTTCCAGTGCCTGCGCTTGCATGAGGATATAATTTTTGGCTAGTAGCAAAGTGGCGATTTTGGAGAGTTTCCGCACGGAAGGGCTGTGCGCGTAGGGAATGACCCCTCGCAGTTCATCGAGCGCATCATTCAGATCGTGCATCCTCCTTCTCTCCCGGGCGTTGATGTTTAGTCTCAGGGTTTTCTGTTCTTTGTTTTTCTTACCTCCTTCAGACTTAGAACCGGGCACCGCTGTCATTCCATCGGCCATGAGCATCATGTCGCACCTTTCGTCGCTGTCATCGTCAGGACTCTGTTCCCCTCCGCTGCTCTCTGCTGCCGTAGTCCTGTTGGCACTCTCACCGTATTTCATACACAAAGATCCGGTCGGAAGACCATGTGTCAGCCTTCGTCCTCCTGTCAGTCCGCCGTTTTGATTCGGGTCTGAGTCAGACGGGTCGAAACAGCTGATTGGCGACTGGCGGTCCCTCGAAGGCAGATCGATTCCCGCGCCTGGCCTGAAAGAGTCCATCTTTTTGTTAGAGACAGCGCTCAGAGTTTTGTGAAAAATGTCTCCCGGACCGCTCAAGTTCATTCTCCTGTCCATAGTCTCACTTAGACAGCTCGACTGAGACCGTTGGGCGTCTGTCCCCGGCAGTAACTTTGTCCCCTTTGTGCAGCTCAGTTGATGTCAATGGCTGCGCTACTTGTCAAATGATGTGTAGTGTCGACAGCTCCTTTTGAAGTGCTCAGCTCTGTGCTGTGGCGCTTATCCTGCTCCGATTCACCTTCCAGAGATCTCGACAGCCATCAGCATCAGCCGCTGAAGGGGGAGCCTTTTACATCATTATCTCAAGGCGGGCTATTAATATGAAGAAGACTCGCCTATTGGGACAGAGCTCTCTACCCAATCAGGTTAACGTTTTAATTAATAGGATTAAAACGGTAACAAACAATCCCGGGTGCGAGCTGTCCTCTCCGTCTGGTTAGTCCGCGCTCTGCTCTCTGATCCCAAGAGCCGCTCACAGCTTTATAAAAGGCTCGGTGGTCTATTATTCGCGCCGCCATCTGTACGCACGCCTGAGTGCACATGTTTGCCAGGCGCGGGGTCTTGTGCAGGACCTCAACAACTGTCTTTTAAGTGTTGTGTGTTGCCACAGTCACCCTTTGGAGCGCAGTAAACGCATTCTCTTGTATTCAATTTATGGGGACTTTGGAGGCATCACTCTTCTTCTGAGTCACAAAGGCTCTTTGTCCCTAGTTTCTGCTACGTTTTATCCTCCTAATGATTATTATAGATGTACTTAATGACCTGTTATTAAACTGACATTTCGACTGCATTGATGAAACTCATAATTGCTTACATTTGCCCATTTAATGACCATATTTGGTTTTGCATGTGTAAATAAATAGCTTGCATCATCCACATATATTACCAGATGTTAAATAGCCTCACATGTCCAGCTGTTTGAGTTTTAACACAACAGCCAATGAGTCTCTAGTCAGCATACTTGTGGTTTATTACAGACGTGCTACTGATTTCACCACAGATGAAAAGCAATGTGTCACTAATGCAGTTTTCTTTATCATTGTTTGGTGGTGTTTCAGTTTGAGAATAAATAGGAAAGTTGAGTCCCACTAACCCTAGATAGCCTATATTTATCAGAGATGATAGTTGACGTTTTAACTAGCTACAGATTATTCATGTTCATGTATGTGATATTCATGTTAGTGATGAATTAATTGTTGAATGCATTATGAACTGACAGTCAATCGGGAGTAACCCATTCTACAACTAACTGTAGGCCTAAACGGAAAAAAAAAATAGCCTATAGCCTACATGCCACGCAATGCTGTGCACTTTTATTTATAAATAAGTGTCCAACCTAACAACTCATGATGTAGCCTAACTTTGTTTAAATGTAGCTTACAGCATAATTCATTGGGGAATTAGGCTACGAGGATATGAGACGAGTCTGATGAATTCACAGTAAACTGAGACATTTAAATATGCATTTGTTATCCATTTTTAAATAATGGCTGCGTGGCCAGTAAGTCCTCTCATCATAGATGCTAAGAATCTCATCATCACTTAGCCCCCCGGAGGCCATCTGTTGCTCATAGCGGCCATCCTCCAACGAGAAACAACATGGGCCGAAAGCGTCATCTACTGGCGACAGATGTAAATTCAATTTCTTCCGTGGTGACATTTCAAAATGTTCAATCTACTAGAAAAACGCCTCTTGCGTTTAACTACACATTTTGCGTAAATGGCAACATTTTGTATTTAAAACCACTTGTAAAGTGTTGTTGTAAATTATTGTTATTTTGTCTGAGTTTCAAACATAAATGTTTGGTTTCTGTTTTCCTTTCACCACCCATTCATGCGGAAATTGCATCTTCTTCAGGGTGATGTTAGAAACACTCTGATCATTACTAGTGCACTTTTGCCATTGAAAAGCCCCAGGGGATCTTCGTTGCAAGTATGCCTCTACAGCAGTGGTTCCTAACCTTTTTGGGGATAAGGCACACCAAAGGTCAAACCAAAACACCAAGGCACATCAGCTTATGGCAGTGTTTCTCAAACTTTTTCAGACCAAGGACCGCTTAACCAATAAATAAAAAAATAACGGACCACCTAGCTAAAACAACAAACAAAAAAAAAAAACAGTAGATGTACTTCAACAGTAGGCTATATTACATAATAGGCCTACTCTCTGAACCACCTTGCTTATTGTCTTTGCACCTTGCTTATTGTGTCAGAGGATTCATATGATTGAAACTAGCGTAGTGTTGCAGAACTGTTTGGATTTAGATAGATAGATAGATAGATAGATAGATAGATACTTTATTGATCCTCAAGGGGAAATTCAAGATTTACATACAAGGTTCAATTTGCAAACAATTAATCTATATTTTACCATGTCTGCTCGCGGACCACTGGGGATAGCTTGCGGACCACCAGTGGTCCCAGGGCCACACTTTGAGAAACACTGATTATGTAGTATCATACACATTATTATAGGTATTACAGAGCCCGGGCGGTCTGTAAGGATGTTATTAAAAGGCATCAACAGAGCTTTATAGTTACAGTTTTGTAATTAATTCTACATATATTGATTGTATTATGGACTACCTCATCAGCAACAGCAGATCTTATGGTGTAAAATCATGTGCACATTTCACTAAATTGTGCGCTCAATTTACAAAACTTAAAATGAGAGCACAAGCTAGTAAATTGAGTGCACAATTTAGTAAGAGGAAAAAATCTTGCAAATACACCTCCGGGGTTCCATAGTCTATAACCATTCATTCTCATACCCACATTTTTTCTATACAAGGTGTTCATGAGGTGAGTGAGACCACAGCATGTGCAGGCATGTGCTCACATGATGTTAACTGAGCTGTGTAATAGATCTGTAGTCTATTAAGTTACTTTATACCTACCACTTCATGACCACCTAAAACCATTTTAATTAAGAAGATGTCACTGATGCAGTTAAAAATAGCCCTCTAGCCTATTTCATGAGCCTGTAGAAAAGCGCATTGAGAAAAATCCTCAAAATTCCACGGCACACCGGTTGATAACCATTGTACACAATAGGCTTCATGCACATATAGCAGATGACATGAATATGGTCCTCATCCGCTCCACAGTCAGTTTCCTCCTATCAGGTTGGCAAATATAGGCCGAGGCTATATCACAGCTCCAAGCATGACATGATTCACATTAGGCTCTTCTCTGTAAGAGTCTTGGCTGAGGGCTTTCTGCCGCACCTACAGAATATGGATATGTACATCCCAAGGACCTGATGAGATCTTGGGGGCTTGCACTCCATCACGTCTCGGGAGAGACCTTCATGGCCAATCAGACACTGCTAATGAGACAAGATGAACCTCCGCGGCGCGCAGACTGTGGCGCGGTCAAACAGCTGCTTCCCCGCTGCCATCTCGTGCCCCCCCTCTCTTTCTGCCAGTCAGCAGTTGGCCACACCACTCAGTCTTCAGGCATGTACTCATTATAGGCCCATATGATGAATAGGACAAATACATTTCTCTTTCTTTCTCTCTCTTTCTCTCTCTCCCCATCTCTCTCTCTCTCTCTCTCTCTCTCTCTGATGTGTTGCCATTAAAAATCATAATAGAGCTTTATAATGAATCAATTTCTAATTATTTTCTCCATCCTCTCTCTCTCTCTCTCTCTCTCTCTCTCTCTCTCTCTCTCTCTGTGCTTGTTTGTATGATGCGTGTGTTGCAGTTAACAAAATGTCTTTTTTTGAACTTTTCGTTGAACTGTTATCATAGCAGGAGAATAAGTTGCAGTAGATTTATACAGTACATATATAACGTGTTACATAAACCATTATACTGTATATACAGTTCCAAGCCTGCACATTACTGATACATTTAAAAGTAAGTACACTCTTAAAACAAATGTGTTGAAAACAACACAACTTGCATCCAGTTTGTGTTGTTTCCAACACATTGCTTTTGTTATTTGTTGTTTGTATACACAACTTGCATTGTTTTTTTTGTTTTAAAAACAATGCAACATTCGTTTTAAGAGTGTACCACCAAGAACAATCTCAGCCTTTTCTTCCATCCACATGGTTATGGCCTCATCTTGTAGTAATTTATATTGACCACATGGTGGTAGTGTCATACTTCTCATATAAATGTGGACAGTCTAAACATTGCTTAACCTATTACCAGTTCACTATTTTGTGTTTTGTTTTACACATTCTTTCTGTGTCTCATCATAGAGATAGAGTGTGTGCGTGCATGTGTGTGCACCAAAGTGAACAAAACCAATACGGTTTACCTTGAACAACAAGCTTATTGTTGTGGTGATGATCTAAATAAGATATCAAACGAAAAAGGGGAAATGCACAGATATGTGCTTGGATAAGCCTTGTATTTTATCATAAAAGGTGATTCATATATTATTAAAAGGCATCAGCAGAACTTTATACAGATTTGTAATTAATTCTACATATATTGATTGTGTTATGGACTGCCTCATCAGCAGCAGCAGATCTTATGGTGGTCACCTCCAGCCCTCAGGGGGCACACACAAGCCCAGGTCATTCCTGTACACCCCACCAGGGGCATAGTGACACTAGGAGCCATAGATGGACCCATTGTCTGTATGCACAGGTTTTACTTTTGACCAGGGCAGTGGTCCTGCAGTAATGCATGCAACGTGTGCTGAGAGTTGCACCCTTTTGGATTCCTCCTGCTTTAACACACACTGGTTGCATAGCAACACCGGCACCCCGGGAGCTTTTTATTTATTTTTTAGCAAGTAACAATTTGATCATTTCAGAGTGGTCACTTCAAAGCAATTACCGATACTCTTCATGTGAGAGTGAGGGGCTTTTTTTTTTTTTTCCTTTTTCACTTCTATGCTAATCTATCGCTCTGTGGTCCATGATGAGAATAATGATGATCCATAGTGCCTGCATGGGAAGCATGAAAGCGTTTATTTTTATGATTACTGGATGTGTCTCCCCAATGATTCAGCTCTTTAAAATAATTGCCTGATATGCCACACATATAGCTTCCCAGTTGTTGTACCTCTTAGTTGAGTGTAAAACACAAAGCCATATAAAAGACTGGGTATCTGGAATTAATGACGTGCATTCAGTCTGAGGAATGCTGGGAACCTTTTCCTGTGTGTCTCTCTAAATGAATGAAGAACTTGTGTGGCAGGCAGTTTACACATTTACAATTAATTTATAAATCATATATTTACAGTATATGTTCATATTTTAGGCCAACTTATTAGTTTGGAATGATGCTGCCTTTTTCCCCCTTTCCCTTTATACCATTTTGCCAGGTGCAGTTGACCTTCATCATAGTTTGTACTACAACTGTGGATGTGACCCATTGGGGCAATAAACTCATCTTCCAGTAGGGGGCACCACTACACAACATTTGTATATGATGAAGTAGAAATAGTGTAACCAGAGTGGATTGGGGTCAGATTTACTTTACCATGAATTCAGTCAAGGTCTGGTACACAAGTGACATTAGTTGTTAGTGCTTACAATTCAATCATTTTTGTTGTTGGTGGTGGTGATGTTCTTGAATCTCTTTCCAAAGACACCTTCCCACATCCTTTTATACATATCAAAGCAGACATATAGTATATCCGTGGATACAATCTACTTTACATTAATGTATATGAACCAGTGAGTGCATAATGTATATGCACCTATAAACTATGCATATGCTCTTAGTGCTTAGTAGACATTTTTGACGGTAGGCCTAGCACAGCTACAGATGATACAGGAGGATGTTCATTATGTAAATTATGTAAAGAGGACGTGGGTGATTCCTGCACTGCACCGCACTGCACTGGGTTGACCAGAAGGCAAGGTGGGGAGATTAGCATATTGCTTGTACTCCTTCAGCATTTTTTTTTACTTCAGGACAGGCCCTAGGGAGAGGGGCACGCGTACATCTGCAGATGGGAAGTTATAGTAAGAGCATGAACTAGCCAGCTTCCTCCTCCTTATCTCACACTGATGGGGCCATGGCACTGGAGAGACACAATGGTGTGAATATGTTCTGTAATTTAGACAACTTCCTCCTTATTTCGCTCTTTTCTTGTGTCGCATAGGACCAGATTATACAACTTCCTGTACATATTATATCTGTGTAAGGCAAACCTGCACACATGGATGAATTCAGCATTACTCTGCCAACCCAATACAAATGTTCTGACATTTGTGTTGGTTGTATCTCACAGAATATAAATTCTGTAGCAAAAAGATGATATGGTCTGTTTTGTAATTGGACAGGAATTTAGAATTAGCAGTGTGAAAGTTAGGCTCTTTTGAGTGTAAAGAATATAAACCTCCATGAATGTCCATGCATGCACAACAGACAGTTGAAATTTTGTCAAGTCAATCTTGATGTTACATTTATCTGTATACATTTAACAGAGTATTTACAGCAGGAGTTACAAGCGACATCGCCTACTGTAGCTATGGCGCAATCTTGAAATTCACCGAATTTCTGTCATCACCTACAAATAGCCGCAAGGTGGCAGAGCAGCATAACCTGAGCAAAATAGCCTACTGGTAACACATTGCCTTGCATACAAGAATGCGTGCATGTGACACACACACAATCTCTCTCTCTCTCTCTCTCTCTCTCTCTCTCTCTCTCTCTCTTGGTTTTAGCTAAATCTATCTACCTTTTTAAAGATCACTTAAACATCGACAAGACGTTTTTTCCCCCGGTAGTTAAACCAACTGCTGATTCAGATAATGCACTATTATATTCTCAATTCCTTCTCGGTTTCATCCAAATGTTTATGTAATAATAGTGCTAACCGATAGGCTATATTCAGGCAGGCCTATATAACAAAGGCCTAAAAAGAAAAATGTATTTTTTGATTAAATAATTTGAATCTGAATCGTTTTTGATAGAAAGGCATTTGGCCTCTTAGAAGTCTGCAAACCGCAGAGGTAAACTAAATCTAATCTACTGTATAATATATACTCTCTTGATAATTGTTTATTACAGGATAGCTAGAGTAACGCATGTCGACATTTCCCTGAAATAACCTTCGAATGTTTTAACTGCATGTGCTGTGCGGCCTCTGTAATGGCCTCGTCCGCGGCAAGCGGTATTTCAGCACCACAACAAGCGGACAGCGCTTCCCAGTCTAAAGACCAACCAGTGCTCTGTAGCCTACACTGCGTTTTCTTTGTGATTATCTCGACAACATCGTTGTATCAGCACATTCAAAAGATTCTGTTATGAAAAGATTACAGACAGGAATATTGTTTGATTCGTCATTGATTGTTTTTTATTGTTTTTTGAGTTTATATATTTTGCAGTGCACCATTTGGGGGGAAAAACATAATGCTGAAAACCCATACCTGACAGAATGCTTTTTTTTTTGCATCCAGGAAAATGGTGGCTACATACACTGACGGGAGAAGGCTCAGCTCTTGGCATTCACCGCGTGCCTTAATTGTAAGACATTAAATCAAGGTCCGCTGTGAACACGGAGAGCCAGAGTCTCAAATCATAAACAGAAACAAAATCTTGATTAAAATACTAATATTGGCAAACACTAGTCCTGCTGTCCTGCCTTTAACCGTCGGAATACTCAATGCGTCAGTCCTCATTTCTTAACACCACTTATGTAATGCATTGCCCAAAGAGATTTCTTTTATTTCATATGAACTATTAATGAAAAAGCTTGAGCGTTAAGCGACTTAAGTACAAAAAGAATGTGATTTTTCTTTTGTTTGTTTCAAAATGCATTTTTTCAAAACAATATCCTGGTGAATACAATCTCCAGCGGAGCTTAAAAATAGAGGCTGAAATGTTTAAACTATTAATAAAAAATGCAATATACGCATAAACTAGCAAAGACATATTCCAGAGCACACTGCATACTTGGGTTCTGTACCACGGCAAGTGGAGAGCAAGGGGTTAAAGTCGTCACCGGTGGCAGATTTTTTGGAGCTAGATTCAAAATGATAGCCAGCCCGAATTCCGCTCGAGAAAGGAAAGGGGATGGACCATTTGATCTGCTTCAAAAGATATCTGCTTTTCCCCACAAAAAAGGTAAAATGTTGTAGTCCTCTTCTTGCACCTATAAAAAGAAGAAAAAGAACATAAAAATGAACGTTAGTGCGAGTTCCTTTAAAGTCAGGAGATGTACATCTTTGAAATGAATAAAAAACAACATATATCCCAGGGAAATTCGTGATGTAGGCTACTGTCTTCAAAAAACAAGATTGGGCATTGGAAAAGCACACGCATCCCAAAATCATTGTGCCGACTCAATACGAACTACAAGTAGGCTACCATAAAAACTCAACGACCAGCCGCTTAGACGCAAGCGCTCCGTGAGCTCAACCGCATTACTATATTCCATCCACGAGCTATGGAAACCAACAAAGGCAGCGGTACTCTCCACAAATCCTTCAGAGACGGAACCCGAGGTGCATATTCCCAGTCCTAAAGCGTGAAATGGTGCTGATCTCGCTGCGTCCAGTCCTTTCCCCGTGCTGACTGACTTTGGGATTAATGGCTCCCCGGCCAAACAAATAAGGCATCTGCCTTCAGCACAAGAGGATTGCATGAGGGGCGGTGACGTCATTGGGCAAACAGATGTTTGCGACCAACGTCCTGATCATCTCCCCGCGTCCTTGAAACTAAAGTAATACGCGTTCTCTTCTGACATAATCATGTTCAGCCTCATTTGTCTAAACGGCCCAAGCATTTTACTCTAATGTTCTCCTCAACCTGACGACTATGACCAGACAGTGTTTTTTCTTTACATTTTTAGTGAGTTCGTGAGTATTATCTGTAGGTTAAAAAGGTTAAAAGACCGACCTATTTTTAGCATATGCAGCGTTTTAATTTAGGGACCACGTAATCTGGCGTCTTTACGCCCCCCTCCCACACACACACACGTACACACGTACACACACGCACACATACAGGCAGAAAAAGATGAAGACATCATAGTGTATTTATATTTATGAGTATGGCCAGGACACATTTAAAGAAAATACAGCAAAGAAAAATCGCTGTCCGTGGTTTTGAAAGAAGAATGCATTAACACTCTAGCAGAAACACACTCTCTTACACAGTCAGGCAAACATAGACAATCCTGTACACGCGCTCGCACGCCCGCGCACACACACACACACACACACGCACGCACGCACGCACTCACCACACTGCACTGCAAAAGTATAATGTGCTCACATTACGAGAGTAAATCCTCTCACGTTGCTCATTTGAAATGTGTAATATAACCGGTTATGGAACATTATATGACTGGGGTAAAGCTCGTTTTGAGGGTGCAAGATTAAATATGGGATTGTTTATTTATTTTAAACCGTTAATATACATACATTAACATGTATGCATTAACATTGGCTAATTTACAAACCATCAAGAGCAATCGTATGCATTATTTGTAAGTAAGTATGTATGTATCTGTGTATGTATGTATGCATGTATGTATGTATGCATGTGTTGTATGCCACTGGCTGAATGTCAAGGAGCATAGACATAGAGCGTTGTGGCGGGTTTGCCTTTTGTTCCATATGAATGGTGGAATGTATTGTAGCCTACCTCACTCAGATCCTTTGACACCTTCATAATCTTAACACTGTTATGGTTATGAGTGAAGACTTTTAAGTAAGTGATAAGCAAAGTCAAATAGCCAACACTCAATTGCTGGTTGTAGTATTGCTATGGTCAGTAACATCGCCGACAAATATCCTTTCTGGCGTCCTTTATATAACGGCGTTATCATTCACACATGCAGAATACAGAAATCACGACAGGATGAAATCATTTCGGCGACATCACATCCTCTTTCTCTCTGTTACATGTTAGATTGAGTGCGAACACGAACGCCATATTCACACTGTATTTCCCATACCACATATACAGTCACACGACTAGCCCGTTATAGGGATGGAGAAACAAAGAGAAACGCCATTTTAGAAGAAACAAAAAGCATCTGCTGAGCTTCCTCTTCTACGTTATCCATCATCACGCAACATCTTAGTTTGTGGCACCATCCAGTTTCTCTACGGCGGTATTTGCGCGTGCATATCTGCGATCCACTCGGAACGTGACCCAGTTGACCCACCGTCCATGGACCTATTGTCTTTGCGCATCATCCGCAAAATAAACACCTCGCAAATGGATACGCGTACCCGCTTCAGTTTAGACCAAAGAAGTTTCAGCACTGTGCTATCAAGCGGCGTTTTAATTCCCCTAGACGTGAGATTTATAAGATTGGCTATATTGCCGCAGACATTTTGGTCTCTCTGAAAAACAATGGCAACTGCAACGTGGGGAGGGTGTCCCGTTGTTTTTCCCACGAATGTAATATACACGTACGCAGTACATGTTTGCATATCAATTGATCTCGTTGCGCATACAGAAAGATCATGATCAAATTGTTAGTCTTTCTGGACACTATTGGTGAAAAAAGCAATCTGCCGCATGAAAAAAACCTACTTACGTTCATACGTTCCTCGCTGTTTACGGTGGTCGCTCCTGTGATTTCGCCTCGATATCTACTCCTCTTTATAATTTGTTGTTTTCAAAGCAGTTCGTGATTTGATTGCTGTGCAAGAAATAAATTGTATTCCCGGTTCTTTTGGTGTGGTGATGCACCATCGTAAGCCTCCGTGAAACGCCTTGGTCTATCTAGCAGTGACTCAGAGGCTCGGGTCTCTGCAAAGCATGGCTGCGCTTCTTTCTCTTTTTTTCAAAAGAGGGCAGGTCTTTCTATGCATTATAATGAGTTAAATCTCTCTCGCTCTCTCTCTCTCTTTCACGACACACACACACACACACACACACACACACACACACACACACACAGAGCGAGCGAGAGAGAAAGAGAGTGAGAGAGAGAAAGAGAGCTATGCAATATTTTTTAAAACAGTAAATTTGTTCCGAACGTTTACATATCTCCAGTCCTGTTCTTGGCCATGCTGTCTAATATATATTTCCTTGTTCATATCCTGTGTATCAGAGCTGTAAATCAGAATGGCCCAGATTTGTTGCATCAGCGATTATCTCAATCCCTTAGATTACAAGTGCGTATAATAACTGCAGACTGTATAATCGTCGCTTCTATGTGTTGAATGCAATTTGTCATATTTAATACCATTTGTCTTGAGAGGTCTATTAGTATATTATAGTGGTATAATACGATACACAGTGTATCGACGGATATGTGAATTCTAACCTCGTCTATGAATCCTAAGTAGTTTTCAACGACATCTTAGAAGTGACAGTCGTAATTGTAATTTCTGTTGCCGTGCACGTCAACCTAGTTTGAAATAATCGTGGTTTTCACTTGATTCTAACATATCTCTCGAGATAATAACAATTATGACCAAATATCCAATATATCAAATGATAATACACATGAATATTAATCACAAAGTAGTGCTTCATACTCCAGTGGGATTCGACTGAAAGATTGCATCTGTATTTGTGTAGGGGCTTGAATATTATGAGGTATCCTTTTGGAGTAGGTGGTTGTCGGAAGGTTTTTTTTATGTATGTAGGATTAATCTACGTTTTTGTCAAAGACTGTATCTTGTTCTAAAATACCTATCTACAGAGAAGAAGCTAATGTCAAATTAATAATTCATTCAAGGCAGAGCTATAGCTGTCTGCATTAACTGCTGATATTTCTTGATGTTTTGGTACTGAAAGAGAAAACCAAAATGTCCAACCGATAAATAGGGAAGGTTTCAATAATAATATATTTCCTCTGTAGGGAGATGTTTTGTCTACAGTGTGAGTTTTTTTTGTTATTGTATCGCTTCTGAGACTTGCTTAGACATAAACACCTCTCTATGCCTGACTCCATTTTCTTTAAATGCCAGAATACTGTGCGCCCACTGTCACGTTATTACGTTATAAGACATAGGCTACCGCAGAGGCCTGCACTGCGCGCGCTGAATTTGATACCATTACATTTGATTGGTTTTCTACTTTAATGCTGCACGAGAGCACAAGTACACTTAATGGTACGACATTATGATATTGTGGAGAATAGCTATTGTTATAGTGTGCAAATAGACTTACGCTCATTTAATGTTAATAGACAACGTGGAGCGTCTGAATATGACATTAAAGGAAGTGGAACATTTTCCATAAATGCATCCAAGAACTGGTCGTGGGTTACTGTGGGAGTAGCCTACAACTTTAAAGAGATTTTAAGAGAGCTTATTTTCACTGGGAAAACGCCATTGTTCCCCGTGAAACAATGGAAGCTGCGGGCGACTGCAGCAGCGCGGGGATGAATGGAGGGCGATCCGGGATGTGCGCGGGTCAGTGCATGAGGTCTCCAACCCAAAGCCCCTTTCCCAGCCGCCTACAATGAATCTGCGCGGGGTCGAGGCTCCGCGGGGTCACAGGGCATCCCCCCATTGCCCCAAACTTCACAACAGATAAACATTTATAAATGAAGGCTGACCAGAGCCCCCCAATTTACAGAAAAAAACCTGAAAAGGATGGCTGGGAATGAGGAAAAAGGGGTACCGAAGAATATAAGGGAAAGTGTAGGCTACACGTTTTACCACTAGGCCACTGATGGAACACTGTGTAAGTTTGACGTGTTGTGTCTTTTGACAATTAAAAAATATTGGACTATATTAAGGTTGGATTCGTTTGTCATTGCGAGGATGAATGGACTTCAGATAAACGCTCTCAAGTAAGATTCGACCGGTGTCGAGATAGCTGTACATTGCTTGATGTGCTCTCAGCACTTAATCGTTTGTTTAAGTGTAGTAGACATATTGATTTTTACCAATAATGGTGGTTGTGAATTCGTCTACATATTTAGATGTGACAATTATACACATGCTTTCTTAGAAATGACCTTCTCTGTAAATAGGCGGATTTGTCACTACCAAATGTCATCACGACTAATCCATTAGGCATTGCAGACCTACGAAGTGTAGTTAGAATAGTATTTTCAAACGAAAGACCATCTTACTAGGTGGATGTTGTGAAGATCTGAACGAATTGACCCCACAGAAATAAATAAATACAACATGCCTACCACCAAAATACAAAACTGTATATCATGGTCTCCAGATGTATGTGTAAATCATATGAATCAAACAAACACAGACGATGACAGGCTATATGTAATACATTTCTGTGTGCTGTTATCCTTCAACAATTGACAAGTGCAAAGATTTAACGTTCATTATCAGAAATATAAAATCGCAGACATTTTGATTGGTTTTTGTAGGTTTTGTCTTTGTAGTTTCTTGCCATTCGTGATTGTCTATAACAAGTTGAGCCATTAGACGCATGAAAAATAGTTACGTTAGATGTTAACTGTAAACTTCTCGTTCAAACTGAAATTCGCTCTCACTGTCGAAAAAATATCTATATTGAATGTTCAAATGCAGTTTTTCGAATACTAGCATCTACCTGAAATTCGCCAAACACCTGCAGCACAGCCTAACTGCCAATAAAATTGTGAAATGTTTTTGCTTTCGGACTGATCCATTGTCTGATGAATACACAAGCTCCCTGAAATTAGTGGTGTGGTGAAACGTAGGCTGAGTTTCCATAACACCTCTTGGTTTATGCACCACACCACTGGAACCTTTCTTAAGACTACTGCATGATGAATACGGCCAAGCTCATATACAGCTTTCCCAGAATCACTGACCTCGTTTTCAATGCGTGAAATAATTAGCTTAACCCATAGGCTATCAAGTACTGCAAAGTTGCTGTTTCAATAACATCATACAGCACTGGGAAAATGTTAATTGATCAAGATTATCTGGAGTAAATAGTCATTGGTTCAGGTTAAGGCAACATATCTGCCTAAAGCAGTATAGAGAGCTTTTCCCCTCAGTCACCTTTGATTGTTTTTAAAAGATTCCACATAAGTGGAAATGTGAATTTGATCATTATCAGGGTCAAAAATATACTATAGTTTTCCATTGCTGTTTCTCTTGATGGATTTGGGATAGCCACTGAAATGCAAAAATATTTTCCCATTTAAAATGACCTGTTGTTGAATATAGGCTACACTTGTAATACACAGAATTAGACACATTGACACTGACCTGAGTAAGGTGAGAATTGCATTTATGAAAATAGCTATGTGAACTACTGTGATGCATAGCCTATCCATGTATTCTTATATTGTGTTCATTTTGTGCATGAAATGATGGCCATGTGTCAATGACCTTGAGATGAATCTTTTTCATGATAACATCCTGTGCCATTCTATAACCACTTCCAGGTCAGAGAGTAACTCTGACATGAGCTGTGATTCGGACAGATACAGTTTTATCTACCTGATGCTTCGCTTCAGATTTGATTCAACATATACAGTCTCTCTCTCGCGCTCTCATTCTCTCTCCCACCCTTCCTGACAATGTTTAGTCAGTTGTTATTTTCCCCTCTTCAACATTCCTCCGTGCTTAAGAAATCTCTTTTCTTTTTTATTATTTATTTATTTATCTATCCTCCCTCATATCCCACTGTGACCCAGTTTATTTGCTAATGTGTGCATGAGGAGGCGAAACCCCACCTCATGGTGCTTGCTGATGAATAAGAGCAGGTCCGCATGATGAAGAGTTGGTCATGGTTACATGAGGTGGATGCTGGAGGGATGTGTGTGTGTGTGTGTGTGTGTGTGTGTGTGTGTGTGTGTGTGTGTGTGTGTGTGTGTGTGTGTGTGCGCATGTGTGTGTGGGGCTCCGGGTGGGTAGGGGGTTGGTGATGGGTGTAGGGACTGGGGGGGAGGGTAGGAGTCAGCTGAGGCGATCAGCCATGTTTGCGTGACAGGAGGAGAGGAAGAGCTGTCTGCAGTGCAAGGCCTCAGAGCGCTATTCGCCCTGTCTTCCCGTACGCCTTTCCTCTTCAGTTGGGTGGATTTTTGTTTGCCACTCGCTTCAAAAAAAGAGGGCTTGGAAATTTCAAATGAGAGGCATTTCACAAAAAAGAGAATGACAAAAAAAATCATTGGAAGAGATCTGTTTTGCTTACGGTGCTGTGTTTATGTGGATGGTAGCTGTGCGCCACATTAAACACGCTTACTTTGCTGTAAGGCTAAAGCTCTTTGATCATTTCATTTTAATGCAACACCACTGAAAATCATCCTCCCTCCTGTAACTCTCTCTCTCTCTCTCTCTCTCTCTCTCTCTGTGTCTATTTATGCGTAGAGATCAGTCAGAGCAGTATGTTTAGCCTGGCCCTTGTTATCTGTATAGTGTACTTTATTGAGGAAAAAGGGTCATGTTTGGATACTCTACCTCAAACATCACTGGCGGTCAAAGGTGCGTGTAGGAGCAGAGGGGCTAGCAGCCTCTCTCACACTGTGATGTTAAATGTCACCCGAGTCCAGCGGAAAGAAAAGACCATTACAGGGCCTTTTTCACAAAGGCGCCACTTTGGACTCCCTGCCTGGCCTCCTCCTTTGTTGGGCAATTAACGACATGCAAAAGAAAATGTAATTTATGGAGTCATTAACAGGCGAAAGGCACAGCAGTGTCTGCTTCTGACTGTATAAACCACCTCACTAATGAATGGTTAATCACCGTATGAAATACTCAACCTGAACCCACTGGCCCAAAATGTTAACACAGGTCTAAAATTCAGCTCTTTTTGACAGGGGACCATAGTTGGCTAACATTCTTTCACCATGTAGAAGAATGTCCTGCCATGTTTTTTACTGAATTTTGCTGCACGACGCCGTTTCTCTGCTACTACACACCTGCACAAATGAACTAGATGTGCCCTAGATGCACTAGGAACACCCAGATCCAGTTATTAAAATAGGATAGCATTTCATTCATTTTTCATTCCACTGCCTCTGAAGTATTTGAATTTCCACCTAAAATTAGACCACAAACTTAAGACCTGTACAACCTACAAAAAAGGGTCAAGATGGAGCAAAACAACCTATCTCAATTAAGCCAGTAGGAATCAGTATTGAGCAGAAATGAATATTTAATGTTGCCAATGACAGGAGCATAGCTTCTCTCTCTCTCTCTCTCTCTCTCTCTCTCTCTCTCTCTCTCTCTCTCTCTCTCTCTCTCTCTCTCTCTCTCTCTGTACCCCCACTGAGAGCCTTACAGCAGTGAAGATAAGGAACCAACTGTGCCGTGTGAGATTCAGACTTAATCAGTAGCACCCAAGCCTAGCAGTTCTTCTCCCTTTAGCCTCTGGGAGAAGAAGATGGAGGTCAGTGCCTCTCCTAGCTCAGCTTATTTCTCCCATGCTAGCAGATACCTTAAGGTGATGATACACGGGGCAACTTTTTGAATGATGTTGCCATTGCCTGCACTATCACATGACCAGTTTTATGTGTTTTGATTGGATGATCTGTCTTATCTGATCTGATTTGTGCTATTATGTGTATGAAAAAAAAACACTTCAGTGGGGAAGTGCCCGGACAACACTACTCAGGAAGCTCAAAATGTTGCCCTGTGTATTTTCATCATGAGCACTGTACCTGGCCCAGACCTGACTCACAGTCGCCAGCTATCCGAGATCTCTCCCATCCGCCCAGTCAGAGATAGAAGTTTCAGAGCACAAGATGGAACCCGGATGTGCATGCGTGTCATCTTTAAACCTGAGCTTATTTCTCTCTAGCCAGCAGTGTCAGAACTGGACTCGACTCGACCTGTTCTGGCCCGCATCTGGCCAGGACGTGGCCCAGAGGAGGAGCAGTTCTTGCCAGAATTTAATCCATTGTCATTAGGGGTCTGAGCAGGAGTGCTGCTACTGTATGCATTTTGGGCCGTATGAACGAGTATAAAGTTGGGGCCACCAAAAATAATTCTATAATGTTGAGGGCTCTGTGAGGGCCCTTGGAGTCATGCTAACTTCCCTCTGGCTTAATGCTGCCACTGGGCCTGAGATGTCCTCCACCTGCCTGCTGGCAGAGATGTCTGTGAGGATAGCAGAACAGTGTAGCTTTTTCTTCTGCATCTCTACTTTGTGGAGGTCCGTATCACACAGTCAATGCTTGGGTGAAACACAGTTCCAGTGGGCTTGATCTTTACCACTACAAGAGACCCTTTAATAGAGAGTAAATATCACTTATCCCCTATAGGCATCAATTTGCGGAGCAACTGGCCGCTGTAGAACCTAGTGAAAATGTCCCATTCTGTTGGCTAGCTTAATGACATCTAAGTGAGCAGATCGAGGAAAGCAAATATGATTGCAGTTTGTCTTGATAATCCCCATTCCTCCCGTCCTCTGTGCATTACTGTCAGATAGATTGTGACTGTCTCTCGGCGTAATGAAATGAGTAGCATTTCCCTTGTTTACCATTAGCTTGCATTTGCGGAGCTAAATCGAATGTAGTTGGAAGACAGCAGGTGAGCAAGCTGAGCTAAGATGTTTCTGTCATCTGCAGTGGATTCACATCAGTGCATTTTCTTAGACAAACCGCACGCCATGTTGTGTTTTAAAATAATGCTTGCACACTTGCATAGGGAAGCTGTGAAAGCTAATGACATATATTCAATCAGACACATCTGTTTTTATAAGATGATTATTTTTTAATAAGTTTAAGTACATGTGTATTAAAAACCACTTCTTTTATTATTTCCACCGTTGTCCGTCATCAAGAATGATCTTTAACTTCTGCCAGCAATCATTGCACCAAAGTGTGAGCAGAGGCATTTTTTCCACCACATATAATGTTATTAATGCAGCGGGTAATGAATGAACATATGTTTCCCAGTGATTACCATCCCAGTGACTTGGTGTCCTAGTTGCCTGCCATCTCTTGACTGCTGGAATGAGAATATGTGCCTTGAGTTAATGCTGATTGCAGCAGCTGCCAACACGTGAATCTCCATGGCAACAATAAGGGGTTGCCTGGCAACCGTGTTCTTTTAGGGACACTGAAAGTGCCCAAAGGCTTACTAAAAATATATAAGAGTGTAATGCACCATTAATGCCTCAGCCACCACAGTGTTATAGTGTGTGCATGCTAACGGGGATGCTGTGAAGCTACACACCATTTTTTCTCTTAAATGAAGCCTCAACCAAAGATGTGAATTTTTTTTTCCATTTAAATTCCCTTTCATTGTGCCACAGAGAAATTTTTGTTTCACATCAATTAGATGCAAGCCCGAATTCCTCCACATTCAGTTTTTATGTGCTACCGAAGCTCGACTGATACTATGAGAATTGATAGCCTGCTTGTGCAGCAGTGCAGAGTGTGTGTGCTGTAATTGGATTGACTGAGATCAAAGAGGGCGGGCGGGTGGGACAGTAGGCGGGAAGGCAGGGAGGAAGGCAGGATGGCGAGTGTCGGCCATCTTGCTGCATCTCACAGCAGCTCGCTCGCTTGCTCGCTCTCTCGCTCAGACCCAGGTGGCATGCGCACACGCCGCGGAACAAAGCATCCCATCAGCAGAAGTGACATCATTGCAGGCAGCTCAGCTGTTTCTGCCAGCATTCTATAAATAGGGAGGGAGAGCGGGCGAAGGAAGCGTGGATCCCTGCTAATGCAGAAAATCTTTAACTCTCTTGACCCCGTGACTTGAGAGATGTTGCCTTGTTTTGTTGAGGTAAACACTTCCTGCTGGGTGAGAGCACTCTTGATGGTGAAGTTTTTTATTTTCTTTTTTCCCCGTATCGCTATATGCTTCTGCTTCTCTGTTTCTTTTTGCCTCCATTCTCTCTTTCAATCTTGTGATTTGTCATTTATACATTTGGTTTTGCTTGAGATATTCTTTGCATAAATATTTAGGGGTCCATAAATGTCCACTGAAATAGGAGATGATGATATACACCTATAAACAATATAAAAGGAACATTTAGCACTTGCACTCTAAGAAATTCCTCTGCCATGTGTCCATAAACATTTTACCATATAAAACAAACAAATACATCATGAACAGCTGGTAGATGGAATTTTCATCTCGTAAATCCACTGTATATCCTGCACGTATAGTATATATGCTCAGTGGTAAGCTTGTATTTAAGGATTACAGCGGATGTATACTAATGTTATATTTATGCTTTTAATTTATGCATTTTAGCAACAAAGCTCTAATCCTCTGTGTTTTTCATCACTGTAGGTAAACAAAGCTAAAGCAGAAATCTCTATACTATCACTTAAATCGGAGAATATTATAATAAAAAAAAGCGATTACGCCTTGAACAAACAGAAAAATAGTTAATGCTCAGCTGTTACCTGATACTGCTGAAAGGCCCTAGTGATCCTTAAGATTACAACTACCGAGCAAGCTTGCCTTGCATTCTCTCTGCTGGAGATGATCCATATCAAAACTAGACATTTATATCAACTGGTTTGTTCCAGTCGTGTATATGTATGTGGATATGTATGTGTTGGGAGGGGGGGACTGCATTTAATCAGTTACAGCAGAGATGTATGAATGTATGCTGTGCGCAGGCCAGTTACCGCTCGTGCTCAGTTGCAGCCGAGAGGGCAGCAGACTTGGCTGTGACAGCATCCTCTCAGTGCAACCCCCCCTCTCCTGGAAGGATGCCAGCGCTGCCATACGTCCACCAGAAGCCACCACAGTCACCACGGCACTCACTCTGGCCGGCGAGCCATCCTACGCTGCCCTCCACCCTCTCTCTCTTTCTCTTCCTTTCTCTTACACACACACACACACACACAGACTCTCTCTCTCTCTCTCTCACACAGACACTCTCTCACTTTCTTTGTCACACACTTACACACTTATACACACAGAGGAGGGTCAGACAGAGCTGAAGCCGGTTGGTATGGCGCCAGGGCGGTTGCGTGCAGGACTAGTGCAAGGGCCACTGCAGGCCTCCTCTCCTCTCCTCTCCTCTCCTCTCCTCTCCTCTCTTCTCCTCTCCTCTTTTCTTTGCTCCTCTCTTCTCCTCTCCACTTCTCTCTCATCCTCTCCTTTCTCTCCTCTCCTTTCTCCTCCACTCCTCTCCCATCCTCTCTTCTCCTCTCCTTTCTCCTCCTCTCCTCTCCCATCCTCTCTTCTCCTCTCCTTTCTCCTCCTCTCCCCTCCTCTCCTCCCTGGCGGAGAGGCAGCAGTGGCCGCCACGCGAGCCGAGCCAAGCCAAGTGGCACAGAGAGCAGCCCCGCACAGTGCAGAGCGGAGGCATTCAGGCCCGGCGGCTGGCTCCCTGAATGTCCTTTTGTCTCAGCCCCGGCGTGCCAGCCGGCCCCTAATGAGCCGCTGCTTTGTGGCAGGCCCTCTCCACATCAAGTGGGCTGCTGGTCTCATTAACCTGACTGCCGCAAATAAAAAAGG
>NC_055973.1:6597674-6600174 GCF_018492685.1 Alosa sapidissima
TACAAATATAATATTTTTTGTTATATTTTGAACATTTAAAGTTTTAATGAGCAAAAGAAAAAAAAAGTCAAATAAAACAAGATTACATATATATATATATATATATATATATATATATATATACACACACACACTGTTATATTAGGAAAGCAGATTGAAATGCAACTCTGTCTCCATGTGATTGTGTTGCAATAGTTTTAAAATAGGTTGAACCCAAATGAGATTCTTTTTCTGCATCATTAAAATTTGAATGGACTCACAAGGGGTGATGGCGTAGAGAGAGAGAGAGAGAGAGAGAGAGAGAGAGAGAGAGAGAGAGAGAGAGAGAGAGAGAGGCAGCATTGCTACGATCATAAAACACACCACAGATTGAATTCATGAGACTGCACTGGAAGACATACAAGCTCCATTTCTGTCCCACCACAGAGGTGTGTGCTGAACAGGATTGTCACTTTTCTTTCTCGTTGTTTTTAAACTGGTTTCTGTATTCGCTCACTCCATCACAGAGGGACAGGCGCGCTTGTCGAGTGGCTATATAAATTCAGCACAGTCTGCAGCAAATGTACTCTGTACCTCTCTGTCAGACAGGACATTTCAGTATGTGTATGAATTTAAAAATATATAACATTCCTTTCATCTCTTTGAGCTTTATGAAATGTTTTATTTAATCAATTCTTCATGAGAGAACAGAGGGGAAAAAAACACATGATTTATTTTTGATAGATCGAAAAATTGATTTCGGTTTTCTTTTCCTCAGGTTTTTTTTTTTTAAGAAACCTGTGTGTGTGTGTGTGTGTGTGTGTGTGTGTGTGTGTGTGTGTGTGTGTGTGTGTGTGTGTGTGTGTGTGTGTGTCTGTCTGTCTGTCTGTCTGTGCAAGCATGTGTTTATGTGAAGTGTGTGTGTCTGTATGTGTGTATGCATGCTGTATGCATACTGTATGTGTGTGTGTGTGTGTGTGTGTGTGTGTGTGTGTGTGTGTGTGTGTTCGAGTGTGCATATGTGCCGGTTTGTGTGTGTGTGTGTGTGTGTGTGCTCTTCATTAATAGTGTATATGTGAAAGCCTACAGTAGTGTGTGTAGCTGAGGCTACTGGAGGGAGACCAGTCGTTCCATCGGCTGCTTGATAGATGCACCACCTCATCCCCACAGCCATATATAGATGTGGCCATGGCTCAGCACCATGCACCTGGACAGTCTTTTACCTCTCTCCCTCTCCCCCTCAATTCAATTCAATTCAATTCAAATTCAAATTCAAAGGAGCTTTATTAGCATGACTGTTTGGATACAGTGTTGCCAAAGCCAGTGTTACAGATAACACAGTAGAATAACAAAAGAAAGAAAATGGACATACAGCAATGCGGGTATAACATGTGAACATAGAATAAATAATAGCATTTGAGTGTGTGTGTGTTCGTGCGTTTGTAGGTCTGTGTACACATATATACATGTACACACATACAGTACATATACATACATACACACACATCTGTGCACAGGAATATGTATGTGTCTGTTAACACAGAGACAGTTTTTTTTTTTTTACAAACGTAAATAGCAAGAGTAATAATAGGATGGTGTGTGTGTGTGTGTGTGTGTGTGTGTGTGTGTGATGTGTATGTACATGTTTCAGGTTGAGTCCCTCAGATCCTCACATTTCAAAATAAATTGTGCTGCTAGGGCAGCAGAGGGTCCTTCGCCAAGGAGTATGGTCATTTTTTCATTATTGTCCCAGTCTTGAAAATGTGGGATATCTCTTTGGAATTTGGGGAAGAAAGCCCGTCTAATGTTTTCATATTTTTCACAGTGTAAAAAGAAGTCCTCTACAGTGTAGAAAGAAGTAGAAATGATCCTCTCTCTTTCTCTACCTTTATTTCTTATCTCCCTCTCCTTCCTTCTCCTCCTCTCTTTTTCTTCTTCTTTTCTCTATCTACCTTTTATCCCTCCTTGATTTCTTTGTTCTCTATATATCTTCTGTCACTCTCTCCTTCCCTCCCTCCCTCCCTCACTCCCTCCTTCTCTTTCTCTTTCTTTACTTGTCTTTCTTCCACCCTCCATTTCTCTCTCTCTCTCTCCCTCTCTCTCTGTCCCCTCAGCTGATTAGCCTAGTTGGCTAGCAGCAGGGCAGATGAGGTTGCTTTTATCCTGCTTGGGCCCTAATCTGATTGCATTGCATGTTTAATGGCTAAAAGTGGGCTGAGGAGCCGCCCTGACCTGGCCTGCTCCAGGTGGCGTCCTCGCCCAAGGCCACTGACACTAATGGGCCCTGACATACGCCACATGCCCCCACACCACCTCCTCCACCAACCCTCTCTCTGTCTCTCACAGACACACACACACACATACACACACACACGCGCACGCGCGCGCGCGCACACACACACACACACCCACACACACACACACACACACACACAAGCGCTAAAGGAGCGCACAGGCGCTCATCTATCAGCCAGGCTACGTGAACGGGGCAGGTACATGCACGCACGTGTGTGTGTGTGTG
>NC_055973.1:6605174-6617674 GCF_018492685.1 Alosa sapidissima
TCCTGCCATTGATTTAACCCCATTAATTTGTTAACTGGTTTAATCAATAAATAAAACACATTATTGCGGTCTCACATTCCTCTCTGCCTTTTAATCGGGTTACCAAATGTTCCTGTCTGCAATTCATTGTGTACAACTTCTAATTACATTATATAAATCATATTTATGTTATTATTATTGTGAAGTGTAATTGGCACTCCATTTTAGGGTCTTCCTTAAAATGTCAATTACATCTTAAAAACGTGTTTTAAGCCAGTGCACCATTTTCTGTCCTTGTGTGCTTTGATATGAAAATATTTTGCACTGCTAATGTGGTCTGATTAGAGGAAGCAATTGTGTGGAAGAAGGTAGCCATGCTTTCAGTGTAGAAAAGAGAGAAAGAAAGGGGTAGGGGCTTTTAACTGGTCACCTCACTGTGTGTGGGCATGATGGGGAGAGAGCCCCGCGCTGACCAGCACCCCTCAGCAGCTCTCAGTGAGAGCAGCTCCGCCTGAGGTGGCAGTTAGCCTACACTTCCAACAAGGTTCCAGCTCTCTTTGAGTATGTGCATTCTGTGTGTATGTGTGTGTGTGTGTGTATTTTTTTTTCTCTCTCTCTCTCTTTCTGTGTGTGTGTGTGTGTGTGTGTGTGTGTGTGTGTGTGTGTGTGTGTGTGTGTGTGTGTGTGTGTGTGTGTGTTTCTGCATATGTACTGTATGTATGTGTGGAGAAATAAAAAAAGAAAGACTTATATGCATAAATGCATTTTTTCAGAAGCAATAAGTTTGATGTAAAAACCTCAGACACCAGATGTCTTATTTATTTTTTCCTCCAAACATGTTTCAGTGGCTCAATGGCTTAATTTTCTGTTAACTGACTGTTGTGTTGTCTTGATATAGCGCAAGTCACTTTACATTGCAAATGATCACACACACAAAAAAAATAAACAAACAAAAAAAAGCCCACTATCTTCCACAGGGCCTGGCCTTCACACCTCCGCTTCCTCCATCACTGGCTGTTTTTGGATTCTCGGTATCTGTCGGCCGCCACATTCCCCAAATCTTTTGGCCATGATACTCTCCTTGGCTTACCCACCCAAGGAACTAGAGAGGGGGGCAGCTTAGCTTAGCCTCTTTTCTTCCTCTCTTCTGGAACGGTTTTGAACAAGGGTGGAGAAAAATGGGGGGAGACTCAAGTAAACACTGAAATAATGAAATAATGATCAGCGGTGACAAAGTTGATGCGTCTGAGCAGAAGAACGTTCACACACACGATGAATTATGCATGCAGGCCTTGGGCTATAGATTAAGGGTGAATATTCATTAATTTGTTTGCCCTTTGGGAGGTGATGCATATTCAAACAAAGCCACGCGTGCCTCCCTTGTTTGCCAAGTTTGTCGTCGAAGGACGCAGGCCTGTAAATAGAGAACAAACCCAAGGTGTCTCCCCCATCAGCTCTCCAAGCCACAGTGCACACATGTACACACATGCACAAACACACACACACGCGCGGGCGCGCGCACACACACACACACACACACACACACACACACACACACACACACACACACACACACACACACATCCATATATACACATTCTCTCTTAGACACACATAGACTTGAAGATGCCTTGCAAACACCAGAACATCACGTCAAGCTCGGCAATGGCGCTTAAACGGTTTAAGCCGTTCTTACCCACTTTGCAGAAGTGACCCACCTAGCTCTTTAAGTGCTAAGTCACTACTGTTTGGCAAATCCTATTATGGAGCTGGACAGAAGTTGGTCTCATTTGACAGATCGGACGAGGCAGCCCTCTGTTGCCCAGGTCAGGACTAATAAGCCTCAAAATAACCCAGGGCCCAGCTCTAAACGAGGTGGCCGCTCGACGCAAACAAGGATCACGTCGCCCAAGCAAAATGAGTCAGCAAGGAGATCAGCAATGACGTGCAACATGGCGGAACAGCTCACCCCCCACCCCCCCAAATAAGAAAATACTAAAAGAAAAGAATGCACGCCATGGTTTCAGAGCACTGTTTTTTCCCTGCAGTTAGTGCTTCTGAATGCAGTGGGTATACAGCACAGTTGGGACAAATTTAATCATTTTGTGGTCATTTTCTGAGGGTAAATATGATATTGTGAAATTCTGATGGGGGGAAGACCGTATTAGTGTACGTGAAAGGAATTACACATTAGGCAGTCCAGTTGTGGGAGTGTAGATTTAGATTTATTTACATTCAGATGAGATGTCCATTACCATATAAATGATCCTCTATGACCACTGTAAATAACTACGCTACCTCCCACACTAAACTCAGTCATTCTCTCTCTCTCACACACACATGCACACAGCTCAGCTAGCTCCATGCTGTTTTCAGCAGCCACTTGCCTATTTGCATCTTGTAAGACCACCTCTTATTCAACCATGTTTGTGTGCCGTGTGTGTGTGTGTGTGTGTGTGTATGTGCAATGGGGGGTGAGGCCTAAAAACTGCTATTAAGAATAAATTGCTTTTGTTTAGGAAATGATTTGCAAATACTTTATGAACGACCTCTAGCCAGGCGTGCCCTCAGAAAGAGAGGGGGAGAGAGAGAGATAGAGAGAGAGAGAGCAGGAGAGGAAAAGGAGGGAGATGAATGACTCATTAAGCGTAGATTGATCACGAGTCGCCGGCTTGCGAGAACATTTCACCATTAATATTTCAATTTAATTATTCTGCAGGCACTGCACCCGTTGTTGACTCGGAGCTTCTAATTGACACGTCACACGTGATGTATGAATTATTATAATGAAGGGTCATTTGAATTTTCAAGGCTGTATTGTTTTTTGTATTTTTTCTGTATTTTTTGTAAACAAAAACACTGTGGCTATGCAGAAGCTATACATCAAGGACTCTTGCATATTAAATACTGTCAATCAATGCACATCCCTGGTCAGCTTCATATATCAGATTTGAACATGCACTTATTTGGATTGGCCATTCACAGCTGCTGTTCTTATGATTATCTCACTGCCTTCTCTACCTCTGGTTGTTGCTGAAGTGGATTTTGTGGTACTGGTGTTGGCCAAAGGTGTAATGATGACCTAGATTGTCTCCTCATGAGTTGCTTGGGGATGTTATGAGATAAGAATATGTTGGCGTTCTGTCATTGTTAACACTTTGTTCTGTGTGGCATTCACTATCAGTGCAGCCATTTGTCAGTGGTTAGGGGTCGATGAGTATCTCCTCTTGTTTCTCCTCACGTGAGCCTCATGTCACCTGGCCACAGTGGAACACAAGTGACAGAGGGACAATTTCATTTCCTTAAGCCCGGTGGAATCAATGGGCGCTGGGCCAGCCAGAGAATCTGATCACGATTGTTTGCGCCGCACAAATCCTCACACAGAGGGTTCTAGAAGCCTTCTCCCTTTATGACATCGTCTGCTGGAACTGTTTTGAAATTCCACACATCCTTTTCAGTTCTTCAGTTCAAACATTAATATGAGACCCTTTCAACAAGGTAAACAAAAACAATGCTTGAACGTTCTATTTGGGCCCCAATCTACTTCCTCTGCATTAAGATAACATATGGAATGTTAAAAAGGAAGTCTTGTGGGGCCAACTATGATGCTGATAATGGAACTCTCTTGAAAGGGTCCATAGGTTAGCAGTAGTAGTGGTAAAGGCGGTAGGTTTATGTATGGTTTGCTCTGGATCAGCAGAGTTCTGTTTGACACTCATAGTGTTAGTGTGATGGACCAGAGCACTGATACGAGTTGAACCTGGTACTTTGAGTGTAATGTGATGCTCATTAGTCGGATTAATGTAGGCTATCCTAGATACATTTCAGGCATTCTGACCCATCGAAGCCGTAAGATTAGTGAACTGTGGAATAATGCAGGAACTTTCTGCACCATTCTGAAGAGCCATATGATAAACAGTTGCCTATATATGTAGATGTGTGTGTGTGTGTGTGTGTGTGTGTGTATACACACAAAAAAAAATTTCAGGAGTTCTGGAGGTGAATTGAAACCTGCGCATCAGCATGTCCTAATCCCATGCAGTGTAATCTGGGATTAGGCTCTCCCGCGCCGTGCCGCGCAGGCTCAGGACAGATCGTGCGTGCGTGCGTGCGTGCGTGCGGGCCCCCGTGGCTGAGGGGCAGAGGCCGTCTCCAGCCCGCGTTACTGGGGGAGGAGCCTGGGAGCCGCACTGCCGTCTCCTGATTGGTAGTTGACGACATGTGTGTGGTCGGGGGGAGGGGCGGGGAGGAGAGGGGAGGAGAGAGGACAGGTGGGGGTGGGGGGGTTAAGCTGCAGGGGCTCGGTCAGGCTAGTGCTAAGGCTGCTGGGATAGAGCTTTAAAATGATCACACATGACAGGACTGAGGATGCACGTTTCACCCTCAGACGTGGAGTAAGCCTCCTTATTAGGCGGCCTGGGCTGTGAGTTGGGCTGTTACACAACGCAGAGAGGCATCTTAGGCCCCCTGCCCCCCAAACCTGGCAAACTAATTACCCTGACCAGAGGAGCGCACCATATGTCACCCCATAGTGGGGCAAACCTGGCAGGGGCTATTAAAGCTGAATAACAGGAAGAAATATGACATGTTAAATTATGTTTCAAAAATTAATATGAGAAACACTTTTGAACAGCATTACATCTATATATTGTATCTATTATATTAATATACATAATTTACAGTGTTCTTGTTTGATTATGTCTTGGCATTGCTCCTGTCTGTGGTAGAAAGGTTATGTTCATAAAGAAGATATGAATATGGTTCCCAGATCAATCAGGCCCTAATTGGGGCCAGAGCCATCAGTATCATTGCAGTCTATATTAGCAGCTAAGCATTACAAATCTTTCATAGATTCCTAAGATGCTGTGTATGATTAGTGCTGTGTAAGGATGAAGCATTCTACATTTGTATGTCATATTTTGATAAATAATAAATGAATAATGTAATACACTGTCCCCACATTTCTGAGATCCTATTGTATATGTATATGTTTTTTGTGTAATGTTTGTTGTGTGTTTTTATTTCTAAGTTTTATAGCTCTTTTTTTGCTACAGATTCTTTCCGTTGTCTTTTTCTCCCCTGATGTCTAAAGTCAGGTCAGGTGTGTCTCTCCTTCTCTGGACACACTGAAGGGCAGGGGGAGGGGCCAGCATGGGCAGGGGGTGCTAGGAATCTGTATGTGTCCGTGGGGGAGATGATTGTGCTCACGGCTGGAGGCGTGATGTGCAGCCGGCCTGGGGCCTGCCACCTTCACCTCACACACACTCCAAAACACACACACACACACACACACACACACACACACACACACACACACACACACACACACACACACACACACACACACACACTCCAAAACACACACACACATACACACACACACACACACACACACACGAACACACACACACACACACTCCAAAACACACACACACACACACACACACATACCGAACAAACATATGCACACAAGTGTAAACACACATACAATTATGCTGGTGTTCGTCTGAGTACGTATACACACACATATACACACCTATGGATGCACTCACGCAGAGTCAAAGCTGTAAGGGATTGATATCAACAATGTCCTAAACTTGGTGTAAATTGACAAAGGACCACAGTTGAAAATCAGTTTTAATGTTTTCATAGTAGGGGGGCTTGGGACACACATTGCCTATTTCAGAGTTTGGGGGAGGCATGCCCTGTCCCCTAGTCCCCACTGCACACCATGCCCTTGAACACACACACACACACACACACACACACACACAGCCCCCCTCTGCGGCACATGGCTCAGACCTAATCCTAGAGGTGAAAGGTCAGTAGGGTGGAGCGGGTGGGGGCGTCGCATGCTGTCTCAGGGGCTTATGGGGCAGATGGGCACCCTGCGTCTCATTACCACACCAACGACCTACACCACTATCACACACACACACACACACACACACACACACACACACACACACACATGTATCAATATACCCATGATATACTCTCATTAATAATACACACATACACACACGCTAATGCAGTCACATCCAAAAGGTATATGAATACACATACAAAAACACATGCACACAAATGTGTACGTACAACATGTACAACAAACCATTACACACATATGTATACAGACACATAGGGCAAGAAAGACAGAACATCAAGGCCTTAATATCTGGACTACAAACAAGGTGGACATGCACTTGAAGTGAGCTCTTGCCTGTCTAGTCTAGCATTGACTATCTTACTCCATTTCTGCAGTTTTGCTGTCTTGCCAGTTTGTTTCACATTACTTGGTCTCAGTCATACAGGAATTAGGCTGGTCAGCAAAGGGCTTTAGTTTTGTTGGTCATCCAACATAAGGTGTTTGGCGGTGGCACTTTATAGTTTTAGTCAAAACTGGGCATTAATGTACTTTGTTTTCGCATTGTGGGCTAAATTTTAGTATGTAAGCATCTATATTATGTAGCAACAGATATTGAAATGCATGGGAGTATGTGACTTTACAATTCTGAATCAAACCTTCATTTGTAAATTCCTGGAATGAACCATCAGCCATATCATTTCTCCACAATATAGAATAAAATATAGAATATGAAATATAGAATATATTATAAAATATAGAATATAATAAAATATAGAATATAAAATATAGAATATAGAAAAAAACATAGACATGAACATGCACATGCACACATACACTTTAAAAGTGTTATTGAGAATTAAGACCTTTGACATTTGATGAATACCTCATTATTTTTCACTGGCACTGTTGGCCATCAGATGCTGTGTTGCATTATCAGATCTTTAAATGGGTGACCTTTGAAGTGCCGGGTGCTTAGCCTTCCTGCTGTAAGATTCTCCATCGATGTTTTCACTGACGGTTCATTGAGCTCTTGTTCTGTATTTAATTTGAGCAGATACTTCAGCGTACCGGCAAATTTGGAGTCAAAACTCTATCTGTCATCCCAGAGTGACATTTTCAAATGAATAATGTGTAATGAGCATGCATGGAGGAAAACCGAAAAGTGTTTTTCTTTTCTTTTCTTTTTTTTTTTGTTGCAGGCAATCAGTGAGTTACATAACTCCAAAACTGAATCAGACTGTGCCAATTTGTTCCATTGTATTTTACATCTGGTGCACCAGTGTGGGAGTTTTCTAATAATCGCCCCCCTCCCCTCCCCTTAGTGATGGACATATAGGTTAATGCAAGGCGAGGATACGGCAGGCCTGTGGGCACAGCAGAAATGAGATTGAATACTAACCACCAGCATTGTGCATTGTTCCTCAGGCTCCTCATTTGGAGATGATTTGCTATGAGGATTTTACGCCTTGTATGATGCCCCCCCCCCCATACACACCCCTCTCAAAACCAAGAGTGTGAGGGTGGACACAATCCATCATTTTATTTATGCAACAGTCAAATGTTTCCTTGCTGATGTGTGGCCTCACTTTGAAAACAAACAAACAGGCACAAAAGCAATGTAAAATATTTGCCTCTGTAGCCTGTTGTGTTTTTGTGTGTGTGTGTGTGTGTGTGTGTGTGTGTGTGTGTGTGTGTGTGTGTGTGTGTGTTTTGTACTGAACAGAAGAAAACTTTGAAGAGTTTAACCATGGTAGTGTCTCAGGCTGCGGAGCTGAAACAGTGAGTGTGGTTTACATCGACGCTTTTTAGCAGGTCTCTGTGGTGCTGCTGGAGAAGTCAGTGGTCTTCCTCAGGTTGATGCCCTCAACCCAGCAAATATAAGGCAGGATTATCATGCACTGTAATTGTAAACATTAAGAAATGAAAATGAACTAGGCAGAAAAGCTAGCTGAATGTATACAAATCATACCTTTTTATTTGTCTGGAATAAAAGAACAACAGTTCGTCAACAGTGGGACGCATATGTATCACACAGTGAGGTAAAGTGCACACACTAATCCCGGCACAGTGAGCTGCCTGCTACAACAGCGGCGCTTGGGGAGCAGTGAGGGGTTAGGTGCCTTGCTCAAAGGCACTTCAGCCGTCCCTACTAGTCGGGGTTCGAACCAGCAACCCTCTGGTTACAAGTCTGAAGCGTTAACCAGTAAGCCACGGCTGCCCCAAAAAATATGGAACGCTTCACGAATTTGCGTGTCATCCTTGCGCAGGGGCCATGCTAATCTAGCACAGGTCACAGACCGTTACAACAACTTAAAGGAGTATATTTATTCTCTTATTTTACTGTAAGCTCCCTCTCGCATGTCCTGGAGGCCTCATAAGTACTATCATGAGGGTATCTGGGTAACTAAAGACAGCTGAAATCCAGCATTTCTGTTTTTACGAGCTCAGCAAGGCTCAGATCATCGACTCAACAAAGGGGATTTTTTTTGTCATCTAGCAACAGAGGTTTTAGTTGCTGTGATGTGAGTGTGGGATTATGGGAGATGTGTGCGGACTTACATGCTCTTCAATGAAAATTCTATTTCATATATCCAGGCCCATTTGGACTGAGGGAAGGGTGGGTGGGGTGGGGGGGGGGGGGGAGTGGCGAAGGGTGTATTTCTCAGAAATGAATGGCAGGCAGGTCTGGGCTCTGATGACTTGTTTGTTTGCTGTTTCTATTCCAAATGTTTTGGGTTTTTCTCTCTCCCAATAATCTGCTTGCATTGCCTACCCTCCCCCCCCCCCTTTTCAAATGGGGTATTAAAATACTCCAATATTAAAGAATTTAATGCATCATAATCTGCTTTCCGAGCCCGGATTAGATTTTTTCACATTAGAACAAATCAGGCGAGGATGGCACAAATGGCACAGGCTGAGGGCTTTGAATATATCAATTTATCCCTATATTACTTTCCCTGTTGGCTTGCACAAGAGGGACGGTAATGGGCAGTAGCTGGGCCTGTGTTTTTACATGGGAGTGCAGATTACTCATGAATGCAGCCAGAATGGATATCAGACCCAGAGCTTGATTGCAAACGTTCAGTGCTTATTGCTTCCCTTTCTACGCCCTGCTGCTTACTCAAGCTCCAGAGAGATGGAAATGAACACAAGCATACGCACAGGAAATACAGCACATGATTACATACACAGTGCAGGATATGTAGCCTATAGTATACCTATATATACCTACAGTATATATACACTACCGGTCAAATGTTTGGGGTCACTTAGAAATGTCCATTCCACTCCATTATAGTCCATTATAGACAGAATACCAGCTGAGATCAGTTGCATTGTTTAATCAAGGCAGCAGTTATCAGATTACATTATGTGCTTACATAATGGCAAAGGGTTCTTGACTGTTGTAGAAAGAAAAATCTTTAATGCAATATCTACATTGCCCATTATCAGCAACCATCCATCCAATGTTCCAAAGGCACATTCTGTTTACTAATCTGATATCATTTTAAAAGGCTAACTAAGAAAACATTGGAGAACCTTTTTGCAATTATGTAAGCAAATAATGTCATCTGAAAACTGCTGCCCTGATTAAAAAAACAGTGCAACTGATGCATTTTGTCTATAATGGAGTGGAATGGATATTTCTAAGTGACCCCAAACTTTTGACTGGTAGTGTATACATGTTGTATACTGTATACTGTATATATGGAGCCTACAGTGCATATATATATACATCAATATGTGTGTGGTGTGTGTGTCAGAAGATAGCTTGCCGGCTGTGAAACACTTGAGTCACAACATCTCTGCAAGCCGGTGAGCTCCACAGCACTGCACCTATGGTAACAGACTTCGCTGCTGACCCCGCTAAACTAAGCTCAGGTGCTCATCATCGGTCTGATTCACAGGTACCACAAAGGTCACCACGGAAGACTGATGTCCGGGGCTCGTGTACACGTTTATGGACTTCTGACACGGGCGAAGTGTGTGCTGGTGGGTTGGGGGCAGTAGGGGCAGGTAAGGAGACAAGGGCGCCAGGGCCGCGTGGGTGACGTGCAGGGCGGGGGGGGGAGGGGGGTTATGGGGGATGACAAGGCTTGGGGTCATCGCTGTCAGGAGTGCAGGGGCTCAGCAGGCTGTCTGTCAGTCACCAGGGGCAAAACTAGAGGAGACGGGAAATGGAATGGGTTTTAACGCCGGCCACCCACAGGTCGGCAGTGACAACCCTGTTCTTCAATTACAGAACAGCACTGAACACAAACACACACACACACACACACATACATACACACACACACACACACACACACACACACACACACACACACACACACACACACACACACACACACACACACACACACACATACATACAGACACATACACAAACACACACATGATATCTATGCCCCTTGAAGTCAATACCCAATGCCATTTAGTACCCAGTTAGTCAAAAACCAACCTACCTGGTCAACAGCATTGCATAGTGCAATATTAAGCGTTCCAGACATTCATTGGCAATGTCTGAGACTTCATTGTCCATATTATAAGTTATAACTGCATTGTGTTTCTTTAAGAATAAAATTTAACAGCATTATTGTGACCACTACATAGATAGACAGCATCAGAATGACTGTAGTGGACATTGTATTTGATTTATTGCTGACTTTTAAATGCGAGGAAACATCTTTCTTTTTTTTGCACAGCATTAAGATTAACGGCTCATATTTTAGGGGTCACACACTGTACTGGTGCCCACTCTCCTGGTATTGAGATTTAATTGAAAGCTATTGTTTATGATTCTTAACACAGCTTTGCCGTGACTTAATGGCTATCAGAATGACAAAAGTCACAACAGCACACACTCAGATAAAACAGTCAGAGATTGATAAAGACCCCCCCACACACACACACACACCGCTAAAGACACACTATCACAATGGACACTCTCACACAATGGGCCTCTGTTGATAACCATTTATATGTTTATAAATGTGCTCTAAATAAGTGGGTTATCTAAAACTGGAGACTGCAGCTGAATCCTATGCATTTTAATGTGACCCCAGGAAGAATAGACCCCTGGCCATACAATAGAATAGATTTAGGATAAGTCAATACTACGGCAGATTGACCAGCTGGACCCCTTTACTTATTGACCTAGGTCAGCAACCGATTTAGATCCATTTTCCTCATGAGATTATTTAATTACATGCCTGTTTTAAATAAAGAGGGATGGTTATTTTTTATTATCATTCCATTTAATTATTTTATCACTCTTCTATTTTTTTTCTTCAGTTCTCTCATTTTCTCACTTGGTCTATTAAAAATGTGAAGGTTCTGGGTGAAGGGATTGTGTTTCGTATAACTGATTTGTTACACAGTATGAGACGAATGTGCAGGCCGCGTTCGCATCTTCATGTCAGCATTATGAGTTTGGAGAGGAGATACCCTCGAGCAAATCCATTTCTTCATATATTCTTTTTTAGGAGGAAGTCTGAACCATCCGATTGCTTTCCCTGCAGTTTTTCATTCTCCCCTTTTTAGCACACGTGTGTCCATGGAAGTGCATACACAAAAGGAAATCAGACTCGCTTAATTGGTTCCTTTCTGACTTTGTATGCCGCTTGAATCTTAACTCTCTTTTCTTAGCTTTTCATTCACGTGTTACATAAATGGCTTTTTTTTTGCGGTCATCATACGTCAGTAAGTTTCTGAGTAATTGTGCCGTTGTTTGACTTCCTGAATGCTGTGATTTCAGCTTCTCCATCTCATCCTCAGTGTCCCCACCTCACTACCCTCCCCACCTTTACCACCCACCACACACCTCATCTGGGGTCTATTTGGTGGGCTGAATTGGTAGCCAAAGCCTGGTGTTTTAACACTGAGCATCAGCTTGACAAAAGAAAATCCCCCCATACACACACACACACACACACACACACACACACAAACACAGATTTCTCCTCCCCATCAAAATATCCATCCACGGCTCCTTCAGCCCCTGCCACGTAATGGACATGTTTACCGTTTGACCAGAGAAATGGACTGTCAGGTCTAAAGCACGCCTGCCTCGCAGGTTTCAGTGCTGGGCCTTTATTGTCAGTTGGTGAATGCTTGGCTGGAACAGCATAATATCCCGAGAAGACTGTGCAGTCATGCTAACGCACATTGTTCCATTTACAGAGCCTGCTCTTTGCACTAGGATGCTTTTGACAGGTGTGCCGCTTGTGTAAGCTCAAATATTTATAATCATTGTGACTACTACTGTTTGATGCACACAAAGCCATTTGAAGGTTGCTGTGCAGTCATTTATGTCTGTGGGTGATGTATATCGGTATTCCTCTGCAGAAATACATGGTTGAAAATGTTTGATTATAGCTCTCTCAACCTCTCTCTTTCAAACTCGCTCTTCCTGTCTCTCTCTATCTATCTTTCTCTATCTTTCATTGGTGTGCACTGTCCTGGAAAGTATTATTCTTTCATCTTAATTCAATAACTACTAAAGAGGCCTTACAGGAACTTTGTTCATTTACCATTTGTTCATTTATCAGACTTTCATTCCTCTTATGGGTTAATAATTGTTTTTGGCAAGACAGAATTACATAAAGCATTTACCCTTCAAAAATAAACAGCACCTTTGTTTGAGATAGAGTCC
>NC_055973.1:6622674-6650174 GCF_018492685.1 Alosa sapidissima
ATTGTAATTGGGGAAAGCAAAAGGTATGTTTTACATTTATTTATTTACGAACAAAACAATCCCTGTCATTTCCATGCAGTTTTCAACAGCTTTCAAGAAGAGAGGTCATGCTATGGATTTTGTGAATGTTTCTTCTTCTACACTTCCAAGATTTTAGTCATCTTTAGTTCATATGATATTCAACTTTATTGTCAATGCACAAATTAAATACCAATAGTCTAAAACGAAATGCAGTTTTACATCTAACCAGTGGTACAAATAACTGACATGTCCAAAAGGGCCTTCATGAAATGCATCGCTAGACTGTTCACATTTTAACGGGCCAAGTTGAGAGCTGCGTCCGTTATTGTTCGTAGGAAAAATGCTGATTTCCACATTGCAACTAGGCTACTGAATCCATAGTCAGGGACCACCAGCAATGTCCTCGGACCAGTGGTTGAAAACATCTGGCTTACAGTATCAAGCGGACTTAAGCTGCCACCTCTTGACGAAAAGTTGTAATACATTTCACCCAGCTGCGTGAATCACAGAAAGCGCAAATGAAGTGGCCACTTCTAAATGGGACCCACTGTACAGTAGCCTAGCTGAAGGTCTGTGGCTAAAGCAGCCATAATGAAAGTGTTATCATTGTTTGGATACTTCACAGACACACATGCTTTTTAATCGCATAGACTACAACTACCAAGCTGGAATCAAAGCCCACCGATTCACCTCTCACAACCTAAACACGCACTTCAAACAAACAAACAAGCGTCTCAGTCTCACGCATGTATAGCCATAAAACTGTATCAGACGTAACGTTGGTAAATCATCCATCGCACAGAATGATTTTTGTAGCACGTGCTCCCAGCCGATACCGATTGTATGTGCGTGCCTGTGTGTGTGCATGTGTATATGTGCACCACCATGTACAGGCCAATGAGTGTACAGTCACTAAATGTACACATAACTTAATTTTTTTAGACCCCCCCCCCCCCCCATGGATGAAATTCTACAAAACTTGGCATACTCCCAGATAATGTCAGGTTAATCATACACATGAATTAACATACAGATGGTGCAGTTTTGAACATCTTAACTGAAGAGAGGGGCAATTAAAGCAGAATGATATTGCATTTTCATTTTTTACCGGGGGGGGTGTAAATCACAAATGAGTGATTATGGGCTAGGTTGATACCAAAAAAAAATCTTCATCCTCGGTGCCACGGTTCTGGTAGTTATTTAGGAAAAAATGATTTTTTGGTGTTTTGGGGGCCCAGCGCGGGGGGGCGGGGAGTGGCCCCCAGGGACCAAACGAAATTTTTCCGTAAAAGTCTAGTGGGGCTACATACCCACCAAATTTCATGTGCACCGGTGTTTCGGTGTCCCGGGCATCGTTGACCAAAAATACAGGAAGTACTGTAAAAAAAAAACTTTGACAATCACTATATGACCGCTTCGCTAGCGGCGGTCATAACAAACTGTCTGTACACTTACAAAGTTCTCAATGCTTCGGTTTACATGTAGGGCCAATCTAGCCTAGAAATCTAGACGCACCCTAGCGGCAGCAAATTAACTCATTGAGTGCCAAAAACGTAATATTAAGTTTTTTCTTCCCATGCGTTGAGTGCCAAAAACGTAATATTACGTTTTTAGCTTTTTTTTTTTAATTACGAAACTAGACACTCTGACACACCTTATATGTGATTTTGGGAACTGTGTGATGAATGGAAATGAAATATATGACGATCGAAAACTCATGAAAACGCAAGATCTGGACATTTTTTCTGGACGTTTGATCTTAAAGGAGAATTCCGGTGTGATATTGACCTAAAGTGTATTGAAACATGATACCGAGTGTGAACGTATGTCTCATAGCCCATCTCGGCTTGTCCCCTGCACTCCAAAATCTGGCGCTAGTTAGCCGATGCTACCAACAGCTTTTTCAATAGTGGTGCTTCGGCATCGGGCTAGCCATGCAAATAAATCACTGTTTTACACCCATTTACGAGGCTCAATGTATCTCCACACTTCATTGGTAGACTTCCGAGGGCCCTGACATTTAAAACGAGACATTGAGAACTTTGAAAAAGCACTGGTTGTTTACTTACAAGACGATTTATACAGACAGTATCTTCACGAAGTTTAGCGTTTGCAGCCATCTTGAATTTAGTCACGATAAGTCGAGCAACGAGTAAGAATGAACAGCTATGATAAGGCATCAGATTCCAAAAATAATTCAGTGGAAATGCATGGATTCCAGTTGCTGCTACTGGAAGAAACTGGAATCCATGCATTTCCACTGAATTATTTTTGGCCCCCCAAATACCACTAAGTTCTGGCCAAGGACCCCTTGATGTGTTATTAAACCCATCGACAATACTACGGCAAATTTAAAAATACATTAAGCTAATCCTAATAATTATTTTAGCCACAAGCACTTTGTGATGGAGCATACAGTGTGTAAAATTACATTTGGGGCTTTCTGCTATATGAGAGCTATCACTCTACTATTATTCCCAGTCATTATCATGGAAAATAATGTTCAGATATGCGACAAATTATTATAATGGCAATGTATAACAACCCTCATAGTAATGGGTATATTTAAAAATTTTCAAATGTATTTATTTGTTGCTTTTATTTTTCTTTCCAACTTGCTGAGGCCCCCCTGGCACCCCCTCGCGGCCCCGGCCCCCACTTTGAAAACCACTGGATTAGCCTATCAGTGACATGCACGCCAGGTCAAAATCAGGTCATTTATTTTCGTGGGTTTATCACTCGGTGGCAGGTCTCGTTAGATCTCTTCCCAGAAACTTTGCAGGCAACACTTCTCAGGTCATAAAAGACGCAATATCTCCATTTCTAGAAAAAAAAACAGCAATTTTGATGAAAACTAGCCACTGTTTAGCTTGGGATTTCTCAGGAACAGAGGTGTGTAGAAATACACAGTTTGCACCCACTGAGAGCTTAAAGTCTCACCTTTCAAACGAGCCATTGTATGTGTCCATAGCTATAACACAGAGGGCCAGATGTACTAACGCTTTTGCGCCCACTTCAGGCGTATTTGTTTCGCAATGTGCGAGAGAATTTGAAAGACAACCGATTATCCCACCCCTCGGACTGAGCACTGCGAAAGGTGAGTGCCCAGACCCTACATTTTAATGTCAGGCTAGGGCCAATCATTATGCTACCGTGGAAGTGTGGTGCTATTTTGAGCCTTGTTAGTGGTATAGAAATAGCGATTTCTTTTTACTTTACATGTGCCCCGAAGACTAGTGTTATAAGCTAATTAGCGGTTTGTGATTAAAACTGGTCACGTTTGATTAGCATGAAAACATATCCCAGAGAACGGACAAACTAGGTACACGTGTTATTAACCCCTAGGTTCATTTTGTGCCGGAATTGTCCTTTAAAGCTGTTTATACAATCAGCTATTAAAGAATTTTGTCTTGGAAGTTGGTCCAGGACCATCTTAACGAATGTTGGTCCAGGAACATGTTATGAATATTGGTCCAGGGCCATCATATGGAAGTTGATCCAGGGCCACTATCGGGAACATTGGGAGTATTTTCTGAGAGGGGTGCGGATGTCAGCAGTGGTCCGGGAAAAATCTTTGAAATTTTGACTGCTAAACACAGTTTTTAACACAGTTTTCGGCGGGACAGATATACCAACAGAGAAAGCAGTGCCCGTCTTCTGTCTGACTCGCGTGACGTGAACATTGCCTACCTGCAATAGGCTATCACTTCACTGCTTGACACTACCCCACATGGAGAAATGTTGCATGTTATCAATGGAGAGAACTTTTCAGAAATTATTTATTGTGCGAATGGGATAGCAAAACCATAGCTTTTGGTGAACGGAGATGCAGATCATCCCCCTAATTCATTTGTTTGCACAACAGCCCGTTCTGCGTTCACTCCAGCGAGAGTGAAATAAATGTTTTAAAAGCTGTGTCATCACCATAGGCTATTTGCTACAATATTTACCTCTGTTACAACAAGTCGTGACTTATGCCCATTAAACTTTTAACTTAGGCTATAGGCCTACAACAGGCTAATTTCGAGTAGCCTAGGTGAGAGCCATGTGTGTATCACTGGGCTATTAATGCATGATAGGCCTAGGCTATAATAATCTATTTTGTAAGGAAATGTAAAAGACATAGGACTAAGCTAATGACATACCCTGGAAATCCAGAGTTCTCACAAGAGCACAATGGAATTGTCTCTCTTGAGACACTCTGGCAATGAGCAATTGATGCACGTTACTTTTACCCCTTGCATCCCATGGAACGAATCAAATCGGCATATCTGATATACTGTATGCGGGCCAGGGGCGAGCTAAACTGATGACGACAGCGCTGCAACGTTGGAGGTCAGTAAACATTGATTGTAGTGTTATCCAATTGCGTTGAAGTCCGGAATCATTCAGAGTAAGCATTGGTCTAGTGTTATCCAATTGCGTGCAGTGAGATTTTCAAATGCATGCCGCCCCTCGAGTTGGGCCATTACATTGTTCGTGGCCAGACCCTTAATCTTTCTAGATTACCAGGGTCTGGATTTTCCAGGCTACTAATGACAGAACTGTACGCTCAAATTCAAAATAAGCTTTTGAAGCCGACCTCAATTAAGCATTTTTGCCTTTGCCACGGTTCCATAATAGGCTACCAATCAATTGTCAAATTATCCGCAGACCAGCAGTCTCCTCGTCGAGGGGGCTCTAACCCTGCATATCATAGACATAGAAAGCATGCTCTGGGAACAGAGCACAGGTGCCCGTCCAGTGTAGGCGGTCTGTCTACAAGGAAAATGACAAGTGTCTTGGTGCAGCCGCACCCCCTGCACCCCCACTTCCAACGTCACTTGCCACTATATGGAAGTTGGTCCAGGGCCATCATAAGGAAGTTGGTCCTTGGCCATTGCATGTAAATTTGTCCAAAGCTATCATATGAATTTGTGACCTGGGTATTATATTGTATTGTATTTGGCCTTAAAGTTTAATCATTTGCTGGAAATGGATGGATAGATAGATAGATGGATGCTTTGAAAACGTGGCCAAAGGGCAGAAGTTATACTGAAGAAGCTGGCTTTATAATTATGTTAACTGTTTTTTGTGACACAATATGTTACAATAAATTTTGAATGTTATTCAAAGCAAAAATGTTTTTTTTTTCAACAATTTACTGTAACTGTTTTGCAACCAATAAACATGGTTCTGAGATGGTAAAATGCTCATATGATATGACTATGAGGTCTCTCAATTTTGCACTCAAAACACATACTAACCTATGCATATTTAAACAATTCTCTAAAACACAATAAAGAGTAAGTACTGTGTACAAAGTTTACATTTTATTTATAACTATATAAATGTCATCATACACAACTTGACAAGAAAAAACATTTGTGTAATCCTGCTGACAAACAAACAGAAAATCATGGTGACCTTGGCATAACTTTCATAAAATGGCCCTGGACCAACTTACGTATGATGGCCCTGAACCAACTTCCATAATATGGCCCTGGACTAACATTTGTAAGATGGCTCTGGACCAATTTGTATGATGGCCCTGGACCAACATTATTAAGATGGCTCTGGACTAACTTGTATGGGGCAGCCGTGGCCTACTGGTTAGCGCTTCGGCCTTGTAACCGGAGGGTTGCCGGTTCGAACCCCTACTGGTTGGTCACGGCTGAAGTGCCCTTGAGCAAGGCACCTAACCCTTCACTGCTCCCCGAGCGCCGCTGTTGTTGAAGGCAGCTCACTGTGCCGGGATTAGTGTGTGCTTCACCTCACTGTATGTTTACTGTGTGCAGTGTGTTTCACTAATTCACGGATTGGGATAAATGCAGAGACCAACTTTCCCTCATGGGATCAAAAGAGTATATATACTTATACTTATACTGATGGGCCTGGACCAACATTTTGTAAGATATCCCTGGACGATGATGGTATGATGGTATGATGGCCCTGGAACAACTTTCATATGATGGCCCTGAAACAAACAAAGCAGACAAAATTCTCCTACAGCTGATTGTATAACCTTAGCTTATGTAAGCTTTAACAGTAACATTCAGGGGCAGAATTTACATTTTGAAATGTGCACACCTACTAGCCACTGGCAGATTTGTATTGCCTAATAGAAAACTATTTCATTAGCCTAAATGTATGGTCCCTAGCCAACATTGGCACAAATTGGCGTACCACCAAGATTGCTAAATGAGCTTGAAAGCATAGCCTATATGCATTGCCTATATTCAATGAATATTAAGAAACCAATTTGTTATTATAGATGTATGGCCCCTATTCTAGCAGCTAACATTTGCAAAGATAAACATAGAATCAAGTCAGCTAAATCTAAAATCTAAGGTGTATATGTTTAATAAATCTGAGATTTTGCTCAGTGCTTTTTATTTTACTACTATTTTACACAAAACTATGCAAGGACTTACCTGTATTGAGATAAAAGATGTTTTGACCTTTTCATTCTGGAGGGAAATTTCAAAATGGCAGTGGGTAGAGCAGAAGGCTCACATTGATGACATCACATGGCAGTGATTGGTTAAAGAGTTGTTGTTCCAGGAACTCTTACTTGAAGAAATTATGGTCACCATAGAGCAGTGTTTCTCAAACTTTTTTCAAACGACCACTTAACCAATACAAAAAAAACCTCATGGACCATCTAGCTAAAAAAAAAAAGAGTAGACCTACTTTAACCGTATATTACACAATAGGCCTACTCACCTTGCTTATTGTGTCAGAGAATCATCAGTCTGTCATCTGCACCTCCATCACTGTCTGGTTTGGGCCATCCAGGACCTGTACCGGTCCAGGGTCAGGAAAAGGGCAGCTAAAATCTCTACAGACCCTTCACATCCTGGTCACAAACTGTTCAACCTCCTTCCCTCTGGCAGACGATACAGGGCACTGTTTGCCAAAACCAGCCGACACAAAGACAGCTTCTTCCCCCAAGCAGTCACTCTGTTGAACACTCTGGGCCAGATGTACAGTACATTTGTGAGCATAACGTTATCAGCGTCATGGACAAACCGCAGATTGCGAACGCTGACAGACCCAAGTTTCCGTCGTATTTATCAATCGTTAAATCCCTAGTGTAAACTGCGCCTTTCTCTGCCTTTCTCCGCCCATAAACGCAATTTACGAACGTCCACAACTGAATGGCAGCGCCTACATACAAGTGCAGTTGAATGAAGTTAACTGATAACAACATTAAAAAGAATCAAACATATATCGATCTTGAAATAATACCATACATAAGATGTCAACAAGCAGGGAGATAATGAAGATCAGTAGTTCTCAAACTACTTGGGAATGTAGGCTATGGAAGATTGGTAAAATCTAGCAAGTAGGGAAGTTTAAGTGAATGACGTGAAAAAAAAGTGAAAGTAAGACATTCGAAAGGCCAACGAAAGTTAATGTTGCTTTTGATAGTACAAAGACTTGAAAAACTGGTGCTCTAAATAGCGATTCTGTTGTCTCTGAAAGGTTCTCTTATACAGGGGTTTCCCGTTTACCAACAAAACTAGATGCGCGCGCAGTGAAAGTAATTGTGGTGAATGATTACTTAATATTAATTTTAGACTGGCGAACTTCAGGAAAAACTCAGGAATCAAGTTTATTCTGTTACAAGCAGAGAGGGTACAAAAAAGGTCTATGGTCTATGTAGGCCTAGCCCATGCCTGGAAGGCCTAGGTTGGCCTGTAGCCAACTTCTCCTCTCTTCCGCTCTACATCCTTAGTCCAAGTCTAAAAATCTAAATCTGACAAACATTGCAGTTTAGTTACTTTTAAATGCTTTAAACAAAGAAAATGGCGCCAAAAGCAAGCCCACTTGGTTGGTTCTCCACTTGGTATCAGACACACCTACTCACACCCACTTCACACCTATCCATTCTTATCAGAATAGCATGAGGAGAGATATCATATATATCAGAAATATCACTTATAGAATGTTCCAAACATTCTCACAATCAAATCATTACAATCCTTGTACTGAGACTATCAGAATGATACCAAACATGAATACATGAATACATTTCATGACACATGGATACATTATATCAAGGAAACATCCTTTGTCCTGTGTAACTGATAGGCCTTGAACCACCACATTAGCATTTGATTGGGGGAGGGGAGGGTGTCTTTGTTTTAAACCAAGAAGGGTCACATGACAATTCAATTATTAATAATTTTAACCGTAAAATTATTGCTAGCAGCCATGAGGCAGAAGACGCTTGGTGGCCGTCCACAACGTTATAAACTTAACCTAAATAGTCGGCTGCTGTAAGCTACAATCGGATTTTTTGTATACCCCTGTTGTCTCAAGGATAATAACATCTCATTTCAGACTATATTTCAAAGTTTGACGTTCATTTGGATTATTAATATAACATCGTATTTTGTCATTTTTGGCGAAGACATGTATTCCGTTAGGGATATTGAACATATGATTTCGAATTGGTGCAGTTTTCATCACAAAAACTCATTTTATTCTTTTGCTCTTTTGCCTTGCTCTATGCTGTTCTGTGGTGCTTTCTGCCTCTTGGTTGCGCACGCATGTTTTCGTGACGTTCCATAGAAATCCATGTACTGACACATTGAACTGCAATTTGGATTAACACCTGCTTTTACAAGGCGGAAGTATTTAGGCGCAGAATAGACGTGCGCTTTCAGGAGCAGTCTTTGTACATACCGCGGAATACATAATTAGGCGCTCTTTACTCTTCCCCTCCCATCTTTTTACGCTAAACTCCCACTTTCCCCTGGATCCTCCCATGAATGCATATGCATGACATGAAACACGCAATCTGCCATTGTCAGCTCCCACGACAGGCAGTTTGCGCTTTTACATCATTGCGGCCTGTTTGTACATACCTCGCAATGATTTTACACGCACGTTGCGAAACAAATACGCCTGAAGTGGGCGCAAAAGCGTCTGGCTCTCAGTAACAGCCCCCATCCTTACACTGAACAAAGACAATCACCACTGTTCTGCTCATCTACCTCATGTATACTTCAACCTTACAGTTACAATATTGTTATTAATACATGATCATTGCACTGAACTGCCTTGCACTATATTTATTTATTGCACTATCCCCACCCTTTTTCAACTGTATATTACATCTTGCTTGTGCCTGTTGACCATGGCTTGCTTGTGCCTGTTGACCGGCAACTGCACTACCCTATACCAGTGGTTTTCAAAGTGGGGGCCGGGGCCCCCTGGGGGGCCGCGAGGGGGTGCCAGGGGGGCCTCAGCAAGTTGGAAGGAAAAATAAAAGGAACAAATAAATACATTTGAAATTGTTTAAATATACCTTAATATAATTACTATGAGGGTTGTTATACAATGCCATTATAATAATGTCTCACATATCTGAACATTATATTTTCCATGATAATGATAGCGCTCATATAGCAGAAAGCCCCAAATAAATATATTTGTATATTTATATTTATATATTTATATAAATAAATAAAAAAATAAAATAATTTTTTCGCTCCATTGCAAAGTGCTTGTGGCTAAAATAATTATTAGATTTAGCTTAATGTGTTTTTGCCGTAGTGTTGTCAATGGGTTTAATAACACATCAAGGGGGTCCTTGGCCAGAACCTAGTGGTATTTGGGGGGCCTTGTCGTGGAAAAGTTTGGGAACCCCTGCCCTATACCACCTAAAGTGTCTGTTTATTTATTTGCAAATGTACTGTATTTATTCTCATCTCATACATAGACATATCTACTGCCTTAATTCTATTCCTACTGTTCTGTTTTTATTCTTTTTACCTCTTTATGTTTTTATTTTTTATCCTTATATGTTAAGTGCATGATTAACCGGAGTCAAATTTCTTGTTTGTGTACGCAAACCTGGCCAATAAAGCTGACAAAGGCATGTTGCAGAACTGTTTGGATTTATATGCAAGTTGGTTCAACATTGCAAACAACTCATCTATATTATGTATTTTACCATGTCTGCTCACGGACCACTTGGGATAGCTTATGGACCACCAGTGGTCTCCGGACCACACTTTGAGAAACACTGCCATAGAGGGACGCAGTGTAGCCTACACAACTTTGTTAAAAAATTGATGCATTCAAGTTAACTTTGCAAAGTTGCCTATAAACTACTTATCACAATCACGTTGTCATTTGCAAATGCTAATTTATTCAAATGGAAGTCTACCGAACTAGCCTACCTGTAGCTTAATTTGCAGAGGATGAAAAGAAAGCATCCATTTGATAAATCAGTCAGTAGTGGATAAATAACTTTAAGAAATAATCTGTAGCTAGGCTACTGCAGAAACTAATGTTGTTGGCTATTTAAACTATCTAGCAGATGTTTTTAACCGGCTACAAGAAATAGAGGCTAAGTCAACTGTATGGCCCATTCCTAAAATAATTTGTCCTAGGCCTACTTCCAAACTCTTCACGGCACTGTAGCCAATTGACTGCATGACAGTAGGTTATTTATATTCTTCTGTACAATAAACAAATGTACAGTATGTGTTCTACTTTATGCAGCAGAACTACGCACTTGGCTATGGAAGCATCATTATTAGGCTACTGATGTGAAAGCGCACACACATACACCTACACAATGGTAAAATAAAACTAAAGTAAAGGTAAATTTAGCAAAAGGTGGCCAAATTAATATAGGCTATTGTTAGGCATGAAAGTAGGCCTACAATGCCAAACATGAAATTGCGAATATTAACGTAGGCTAGCCTAATCCTTTACATTTTGCCCACTGGTTAGAGACCAACTCAAAAGTAGTAATTTTTCTGCTCAGCTGACTTCAGAGGTTTAAAAAAGATAACGGTTACCGCCCAGTTCTGGACTTGCCGGTATGTGTTACATGGCAACTGGCTCCCATGTTCACTGGCTGCGTTGATGACGTTTCATGATTGATGACGTGTCTTTGACAGATGTGGCCGCTTGCAGATTTGTCACTTTCTGATATACTAGAGACGCACACAAATATGCATGACATGTTTAAAAGTCAAAATTGTATGTAGTACTACATGCATTGGACCATGAATATGCCACCAAAAAAACAAACACCTAAATTAACTCCACGTGGGTATCGAACCACGAATAAATTGACCTGTCTTCATGGTAATAGCGTCTACTTGCGCCACGAACCAGCTGACGGTACTCACAGAAATTGACTTCAGTTGTATGATTAAAATAAGTCAGCTACCGGTATTATAATTGTAACAAGTTAACATAGCTGTTCATGTTATCTGGCTACCATGTTATCATGCTACCGTTCCCCAAGCCATTTAGTAGGCCTTCAAAGTATCATGGTTAAGTTTTACAAACGTTTCACTGAGGTTAAGCTGTGGCCGCCCCTACCTGAAGTGTCTGTAGAGCCACATGAACGTCAGCAAATAAATCAAATAAAAATGTGTTGCCTAATTGTGTATCCTTTTGTCCAGCCTATTCTTTTAAGAATTCAGTTCATGAAACACAGGCATTGAAACGCACACTGCAATGGGCAGGAGAAGTATTTAACGTGTCCATATTTTACACAAACTTTGCGCACAGGGTCAAAACTCTTAGGCTTATAGGCTATTAACGTTAATGTTGCTGACATGTAAACATGGGTTTGATGTTTTTTTGATACTTTATTTCCCAATTCACAAATTGGTGCTTCTCTAGTGGCGCAACAGGTTAATGCCTATACATTGCTTTTTCACGCTGTCGACATGGGTTTTTTATTATTATTTATTTATTGTTAGACCAGCAACGCTTCCTCAATTTAGGCTACAGATACTAGATGGCCACAGAGAGCCTGACCAGTAGTCAGTGAAATGTTTGAAAACTTAACCATGATACTTTGAAGACCTACTGGCTTGGGCAACTATTGTAGCAAGACAACACCATCAGCCGTGTTAACTTGCTACAATCATCAGCTGACTTCTTCTAATTGTATAGACCAAGTCAAGTAAATTTCACTGCGACTTATCAGCTGGTTCGTGTCGCAAGTACATAGATGAATGGTTATCATGTAAGAGGTTTCATTTAGGAAGCAGGTTCGATACCCACGTGGAGTTATTATTAGCCTATTTAGGTATTTATTTTTTGGTGGCATATTCATGGTCCAGTGCATGTAGCGTACTACAGACAATTTTGACATTTAAATATGTCATGCATATTTGTATTTATTGGTCTCCAGTTTTAATCAGAAAGTGACAAATCTGCAAGCGGCTACATCTGTCAAAGAAACGTCATCACTCGTGAAACGTCACCAACGCAGCCAGTTAACATGGGTGCCAGTTGCCATGTAACACCGGAACTTTTTTGTTTGATTGTTTATGCTGTAGGGCAAATTGGTCAAGACCAATTTGGTCCCTACCAATTTTTTTTTACTTCAAATGTTTAAAAATGTCTGAAATGCTTCCAAATGTAAAACTATGTTCAGTAATTACAATAACAATGCTAAAATAAAGATTGATGATGTTTTTATGTGTAAAATACAAAGTTTATAGATTTGTCACAAAATAGCCATAGGGAATGTATGTGCCAACCAACCCCAAAATCAGTGTGCCAACCTGCCCCGCCCACATTAGGTCAAACTTTTTTGCACAAATGCTGTTAGCCTGCTAATATCAGTCACCTCAGGTTTTCAAACTTCATTTTAAGATATAGATGAGTCCCCTAGCAATCAATTATAATGAATATTTTTTTTTTATATCCCTAACTATTACCCTTCTAGGATGTATTTAGTGGGAGGTGCATATTCTAAGTTTTGACACTACAAAATTAAAATGTTGTTCTCACCTAAAGGGTTAATGACCTGGAGACCAGTTACACGTGAGTTTACTCTACTCAATAAGGCCGTCAGTTTAGTGTTGGAATTTTGTTGCAGCTCCCTCTAGTAGCCTGGATATTAACAGTGTTTCAACCTGCCCCTGTTCCAAACAGCCCCGGTCTCCCCTAGCATAGAAGAAGGGTAATGATTTTTTTCAACCTAGTCATTGACTTAAAGTAACGACTTACATAGTGTGATTGCCCATAGGCTTTTGAGGGTCATTGCTTGTGATCACTGGAAAAATAAGTCAATATTACTCAGAGCAGGTCTTACTTCAATAGGGCAGTAATTGTCAGTTGATCAGATGTAGGCCTAGGGCAACTATCTCACAATCCCCATTTCCAAAAAAGTTGGGACAACATAAAGTGATGATTGGCAAAACACATAAAAAGATATTTATTTGAAACTTGAATATAGACAACATATCAAATGTTGAAACTGTATTATTGTATGAACATTATAAGCTCTCTTTGAATTTAATGCCAGCCATGGTTTATTAACACCGTTTGATGCTCCATCCTCAAAGGCTGGTTAAAACTACCATGCAAAGAAACCACAGATAAAGATGATCCAGAGACACTGCTCTATTCTCTGGGCTTCAGTTCATTTAACCTGGATGAGGCGAAATGGAAAACCTATGGTCTGTCCTATGGTCTGTCCTATGGTCTGTCCTATGGTCAGACCAATCAAAATGTGAAATTATTTTTGTAATTCATGGCTCCATAGTAGAAGAGTCCAGATGCCAAAATAGCCTGCCTGCAGTCCAGACCTGTCCCATCTGAAGAATCGTGAAAATCAAAAATACAATAAAGAAGACATTGTATTGTTGAGCAGCTGAAATCCTATCAGACAAGAATAGGACAACATGCTTACAACTCCATTAACTGTCCTCTCAGTTCTCAAATGTTTACATGCTGCAACACAGGCCTACATGTTGCTGCATGGCATCAAATTCAAAATGAAAATATTTTCCAAATGCAAAATGAAGATATTTTCCAAAAAACAATATTTATTTTTTTTGTTCTTTTTTGACAATTGATATTGTCTTTACACTATTATCAATTCAATATGGTTGTACGTGATTTGTAGATAATTACATTCCTTTGTTTTATATTTTATATAGTGTCCCAACTTTTTGGAAACAGGGTTGTATAGGCTATATGCTAAATTTGTGTTCTATCAAAATAGAAAGATTGAGGCATTTTCAATTAGCCTATAAATCCATTTGTAATTAATAGAGGGATCTCTGCTTTCTGTTTTTGTTAGGCTTGTGATGCAGGGAGGCATGCAAACCCAGCATATATTTTGTATAATAGCAGAGATCTGTCCATTGTTTTTTTTTTTACTTCAAGACATTTTCAAAACATTGAAGATAGAAACCCCACTATTAAAGGGTCTCCTAGTCAGGCTTATTTGCATAATTTCTTATGGATTTTGAGGTTGTGGGACAATAAAATGTTCACTGTCTCATCAAAAAATAGGTTCGTAAATCCCTTCTGGCTCAAAATACTTTAAGTTACAATCCATTTTATGGCGAGGAGGATAACCATGACTGGAAGTAAACTAACTATTAGACAGGGCGTCTCCCACTAGGAACCAAAGTGCGCGAGTCATCGCCGTGAAGGAATTTAACCCTCGGACACACATATCTACTTACACGATACCGAATAGTACAGTAAACTGATTACTTGTAATCAATATAATGTTAATGTAATTAGATTACAGATGTGATCTATTTGTAATCAACTCAAATGATAGACTCTAGAAACGTGGTGGTTTCATTTTAGTTTCGAACGGTTCGTGCACATTGTCGGAAAAGACGTTCAATTTTGAGATGGAACCATGTCAGAGAAATGTTTTCAATGCCTGGCAATATCGTCATCTTTTCACGTTCCAAAACATGCGTGGCAAAAATGTAGTCGTAATGTGCAATTTGTGCTCGCCAAAGGTTAATCTTTTGTCGACATCCAGATATTCGACATCAAATTTGAAGAAGCATTTGGAGGTGAGTTTTCTCTGCTAACTTTGCTGTGCTCTTTTGTTTCAGCAAGCTAACGTGAACGGCTAGCTGCTCACCAACTGGGAGGCTGGAGTTGAAGTAGCCTATATAAGTCTCGCTTAGATTTCACTCCTTATTTAATTAAATGTATTGGGAATATTGCGACGCGATCAAGCTTTTCACAGTGCAATGTCTTAACCATCTCCTGTTTGAGCAATGCTCTGGCTAACCGCAACACATTGTGCTTAAAAACATTGGCCAACGTTACTTGTAACGTGAGCTCAGAACAGCGGTCTACGCTGTGCTGTGGTTATAAACCACGCAGTATCACTGAGACCGCAGGCGTCTGAGTATCTTTTATGCAACTGTATCCAAACTACGATAAAAGAGTGCTAGTTGGTCAAATACTCTTTAAATCGTAACATGTAGGGTTCCACTGCAGCTTGAGTTTAATGTAATTAGAAACAATCTAGCAAGATGTTTGTTTCCTACACGAGTGTTGGTTACGGCATTTCCGGGTTTTGGTAATATCAAAATAAAAGTCTGAATGGGAAGCCCATGCGCCCTGGAAAGGAGTGATATGGCTGAATTCAGCAGATTTTCATAACGACTGAAATAATACGATCAGTGAGAATATTTTGTTATGAAGCCTGATATTGACACTGCAACTAATCAACAAATCAGTGTGTTAATGATATTTGTCATATATTAGCAAATATAACACACAAATATGGTGTAGCTTGTTTAGGCTACTCATTATACTAAGAAAACAGTAGTAAGAATTATAATACTAGTTATGAGAATTGTAATAAAGGCAATGACATTAAGGACTAAATGAAGATGTAATCTAATGAATCTGATATAGAAATTGACTGTTTTTTGTTTATGTGGTTAAATAGGCTAAATTACAAAAATTAGATGTTTCGAGCATTTTCTTTTCTCTAAAATACCTCTTATGACAGTATGATTGTGAGAAATAATGATGCATTTAACTTTTCTGTTTTTACTGTAATACTAATCTACAACAATGTTTGCCTGTTGCATTTTAGAGAAGACACATGGGGGTATTTCAATTGTTCAAAACAAAAAAACCTCGAGCGGGAAAACAAGAGAAGTCAGAACCCGGGCCCAGCAGCTTTGACCAAATAATGCAATGGGAACCTCCTGCGATGCAAGTCAAAATTGAAACTCCTGAACAGTTTGAGCAAGAAGTGACACATGACGAATCACAGGCAGTGGTGGATTCGCTCATCTTCAATTTCATAATGGAGGGCCTGCAGCCTCCTTCCCTGCTGGAGCAGCCTGGCTTTAAGAAACTAATTGAAGGAGTAAGTGGTGGCATGATGGTGATGACGAAAGAGACGCTGGTGGACAGGCTTCAGAGAGAACAGATACAAATGAGAGAAGAGCTGAAAGCAAAGCTGAATGATGTGCTGTCTGTGTGTACAACCGTAGATATCTGGACAGCTCGCAAGAAGAGTTACCTCACCATGATGTGTCACTGGGTAGACTCAACTGACCTACAAAGGAAGTCAGCGGCTCTTGCTTGCACCAGGATCCGAGGCACACTTACATATGACACAATTGCTGCAAAGATTCACGAGGTGCATGTAGCATACAGTCTTGAAAAAAAAGTCCAGGCATTGGTAACTGACAGTGGCAGCAGTTTTGTACAAGCTTTCCATGAGTTTCTGGGCGTTGAGGACCAGGAGGATGAAGGTGAGGTGAGTGAATTTTTTGACTTAAATGCTCTCCTCTCCACATCACCTCAAGAGGGTGCTGTCCTCTTTTTGCCCCCTCATCAGCAGTGCATTGCCCATGTGCTCAGTTTAGTTGCCACTGAAGACCTGGTGAAAGCGCTGACGCAGCACACAACTTGTAGTGTGTACTCCAGTGCAATGGCTAAATGCTCAGCTCTGTGGAGTAAAGTCCATCAGCCTTCAGAGGCTACAGAGGACGAAAAGCCAGTCAAAGTCACATCACGTATCACTCGCTGGAACTTTGAGTATGAGGCTATTGAAGATCTGATGTCTCTCAATGATGTCCAACTTGAGGAACTCTGTTACCGAAAGAATGTAGCTAAGCTGCTTTTGAATGAAATTTGCTTCTTGAAGGAATACGTAGAGGTCTTGAAACCTTTGGCCATCTCGCTCAACATCTTTCAAGGGGAAGACAGATGTTTCTTTGGGTTGGCCATTCCTACGCTGCTTACCCTGAAGCAGAGGCTGAGGGAGAAGAAAACCAAGACGTGCATTTTCCCAGACATAATTGACTCTCTCCTCGCAGGAATAGACAGAAGGTTTGCGCCTATCTTCTCCAATCAGAATGCCAAATTAGCGGCAGCAACCATGCCACAGTTTCGCCTATGGTGGCTGTCCGAACCTGAAAGAGGTGACTTAAAAACAGCATTGATGGGGGAAGCAGTTCACATTGACCCAGATGCTGAAGACGAGTCGGACAGCGATGACATGAAGCTGGAGGACGAGTTCTTCAACTTTGGACCAAGGGACTCAAGCAACCAACGTGGCCCAAAATTGGAGGTTCAACGTTACCTCGAGTCAACAACAAAGACACTGCAATGCCTCCAAGACTATCCGAGCATCAGCAAGCTCTTCCTCAAGTTCAACACCATCCTGACATCTAGTGCGCCCGTAGATCGTCTCTTCAGTCATGGTGGTGTCTGCACCCCACAACAGAGCTGTGTAAGCGATGAGCATCTTGAACAACTGCTTCTCTTGCGCTACAATGGGTTGCCTATTTGTACAACAGTATAATGGCTGTTTCACTCAGGTCATCAGGTTGCCCGTTTGAGTTTTACTGTTTGCTTTTCGAAACATTAAATCAACATATAATTGTCAATAGGGGGATTTTATACTGTAAGTCCTATATTTTAGTCCTTACATTTATATACGTTTTTAGCCTTTTGCCTTCCTGTATGTTAAAGGTGGAGTCAGTGATTCCAGTCCGATACACATTTTGTCAAATTCAGTTACTTATTTTCCTCACAGTCCTCAAGCTATCCATTCTGTGTGTGTACTGAAAAGAAAGTCTGTCCTGAACCTGTAAATAAGAAACAATCAGTGGCTAAGACTGCGCTATCTAAGATTGTAGACAAAAATATGTTGCTACAGGAGTACAAAAGGGAGATTTGTCAGTTGAGGTCAAATATCAGCAACCTTTTGTTAGAATTGCAGACTGTTCAATGAAGCAATTTCGCTAAGCATACACAAAATGAGTTTGTATTTCAACTCTATACTTAGTCAGAGTAGCCCACTTTGGTCCAAGTGCTAATCATATGCTTCAATGCTACGAACGATTTCTGGTTAGGAACAGATTATTTCAAAATTATCTTATCCAGCTCAAATAACATGCATTAATGTGAATAAACCATCAAATACTAATACAAACATGAAAATATATTGGTGATTTGATACACACTACAGACACTTCACATGGTCATAGGATTGTATAAACTCATGCATAGACATTAACAAAATTATTGTTTACATGCTAAATGCTTAGTCTTTATGATGCATATTATGTAGGTCCAGATTTTAATATTATTTAATGTGTGTGTGTGTGTGTGTGTGTATGTATGTATGTGTATATATATATATATATATATATATATATATATATATATATACACAGTAGATGGAAATTAATTCTGGTTTACACAGTTGGGACGATTATGATGTGCTGCATGGGCCTTCGTTTGTTAGTTGACTTACTCTGGGAAAGAGTGTGTATGTAGCATATTCATTCTAGTACCGTTCTTCATATGTGAATGTGCAAATTAATTTTATTAGTATTCAATATTCTCATTTTTAATTTGCCTCTGAGAGTACCTTTTATGTAATCCAATCAGCTTGCCTGTTCAGTGTTTCACACTTAATCGTCCTACTTGGATATGTTATCAATAGGCCTACTTGTCATTGATGAAATGCCTCCATTGATTACGCCATTGTGATTCTTATTTAAGCCTTAATGTGAAACTAAAGCTCTTTGAGGAAAATCATGTGATAATGGAAAGTACATCTGTTTAAAATTACATCTCTACAATAAATGTCACACAAATGCATTTTTGGGTTCTCTGTGTTTGTGAGTTTGTGTTTAAAAAAATGTCAGAATGAAATGAAAAAAATATGGTTGAGCTGACTTGGAACAGTCTTATAATGATAGGATTTATGATTGCATGCTTTATCCTAATGCATAAAAATACACACCTACAACCTGAAATTTCCACATTACATGAACAGACAATTTCCCCCAGTTAAGTACACCACGTGTTGCTTTCTGTCTTGAGGGTTGTGTTGTATGCCTGCAGGAATCCCTTAAGACACTTGTCATTTGGGATGTCCAGTGCTACAACAACACTATTTTACTACATGAGTACTTGCGAAAGTGTGTTCAGGTCTGTACATGTGCTTTTAGACTGAATAGCTTGCCATTTCGATAGAAAACTAACACAAATACAACAGTATTGGACATACATTTTTTTTAGTCTTAAGAAAAGTAAAAAAGTGAGCACATTGTTTATCTTATTGAATGCCATGTTTTGTATGTGTGTGTGTGTTTTACTTTTGAGTCTTTTGTGCGTGTAAACGTTTTAATGAATTAATTAATCCATAAATTAATGATTACTCTGCACATATGCCCAGAATCTCTGTAAAGCTGTGTGCTTTCATGTGTGTTTGTGGGTGCCATTATCGTTTGTGTGGGCCTCTGCTTGTTGCCTTTGCTTCCTTCTCTCTCTCCCCCCTCTCTCTTCCTCTTCCTCTGTGTTTGTGTGTGTGCGCCTTGTTGCCTTTGCCTCTTTCTCTTTGTAACTCTGTGTATGTGAGTGTGTGTTGGTAGCTATGGGATTGCAGAGGGGACTTAGGCCTGTGGGACAACTCATAGCTTTGTGAATTATTAATCAAAGCCTCAGAGTAGTCTTTGCAGCAGTCCATCCTCCCTCTCTCTCTCTCTCTCTCTCTCTCTCTCTCTCTCTCTCTCTCTCTCTCTCTCTCTCTCTCTCTCTCTCTCTCTCTCTGTTTAAACATCTGATAAAGCAGCAGCCATACAAGCCCTTTAAAGCAGAGGGCATGCATCCCTGCCTTTAATCCTCACACGTCTGGCCTGTGCTTTGTCATCACATGTTTGCTGTGATTTTGGGTGCGTTTTGTGTATGTTGGGCTTGCAGGGTGACTGCTATGGTTGATCCCACTGCGCCATGCAAGATCGCTTCGTACCGTTCCCGCGGTTTGTAGCCTACGTTTGCGTCGCACACCTTAATTGGATTCCGATACCGCCCATTCCAGTATCGCTGCGCCACCTCATTATCTGGTCCACAAGCCGATAGCATTTCATTTGGGTGTGTGGTAAATTAAATGTAAAATCGTGTAACACAATTGTGCTCACTGAGGAACGAGCATGTTAATTACATTACTGTGGTACGGGAGGATAGAGAATAAGAAGTTGGAGTGTGTGTGTGTGTGTGTGGGGGGGGGGGGGGGGGGGGGAGGGGAGAGAGAGAGACAGCTCGCTTACTGTTTACAAGGGCCAGCCCTGGAGAACTGCCCTGTAGGTGTGTTTATCTCCATGCCAGACTACCTTAATGCCCCGCTGTCTGATGCCCCTCGCCTGCCAGTGCGCAGTGGGGGCTACAACTCGATCTCCCACCCTTCTCATAGCATATGGCTGCAACATATAGACCCTGCTAATGCATTTGGCTGCCCTAGAGTAGCTAGCAGTCTGCTAGGGCCATGAGGCTCAGGACTATGGAAGTGGTGGGGATGGGGATGGGTGTTCTTACTGGTGTTGTAAGGTGAGGGTATAGATGGTCTGTATGGGGATAGAAGGGGAAGAGAAAAGGCATGATGACTGAGAGATTATGGGAAATGGATACATGGCCTAGGTGACACATTTACAAACACACACAGCGACACATACAGACATACATAGCTATACTAATATTCCATGTGCCCAAGGTTGTGCATACGCTATTCACTCAATCAATGATGATTGATTTCTCTCAAAACACAAACACAGAGAACACTCCCTCACACACATATATACACACTCTATGCAGACCCAAGTGTGCTCAGTCAATTTGTCTCTCCCAAATGTAAACACACACAGATGTGTACACACATGCAAACACACATACTCAGTCACACAAAGCTCGGATTGGTGGTGGTGGAACATGGTGGCTGAATTATTATGGTGGGCAACTATGTCCTTGCAACTCTCGGCCCACACATGGCTATCACAACTCTCGGCCCACACATGGCTATCACAACTCTCGGCCCACACATGGCTATCACAACTCTCCCTGCCTTCCCTATTACCAGGGTACTGGATGTATGTCACATGCATGTGTATAATGTGTGTGTCTGCCTCTAGTTGTTTTCCTTCACGTTTTAGCATCCATCCCATCTCCAGATCTGACCCTGGCACATACATCCCTGCCTCTGTGTGTGTGTGTGTGTGTGTGTGTGTGTGCTCTCCCCTCCCTGTGGTTGTGTTCTTCCATTTCCCCTCGAATATTTGAATCCTCCCTACTGTGGTGGAGGGCTGCTCAGTCACAGATGCAACCCAGGTCTGGTGCTATCTGTGCAGGGTTTACACTCGGGTCCCACTGGCAGGCAGCTGGAAGTGAAAATGATTCAGTGTGTTGAACAACCCCCCAACACACACACACATACTGACACAACCCCCCACAATGCTACAGGAGGCTACGTTTTTTTACCTCCCTGCCCAGTCTCAGGGGGATAAAAAGTGCTGAATGGATTTTGAGTGGAGTTTGGCCCGTGCTTACCTGCCGCATAGCCAAAGCACACAGCCTGTAATCACCACCCTGCGTTGCTATACTCCAGTGGATAGCGCCATTTTGCCCAATCTCAGGCGAAATGCAGCACAGGCTAAATGTGTTGAAGCACCTCAATTTTCAGTCCCACTCTCATCTGTATGTATGGCAGGTAGACCCAGAATTGAAATAGGTAATCATGGATAATAATACATAGATTTTTACATGGAGGAGGGGGGTAACCTGTTTAGGCCTCTTTTGAATGTGTGGATGTGTGTGTGTCTTTGTCAGAAAAATGTGTGTGTGTGAGAGAGAAAGTGTGTATGCAAGAGTCTTTCAGGGAAGGAGCAGCATGCAGTTATGCAGCAAGCATCTTCTATATGATTTTGTTTGCAGGGATGTCACTCGTGCATTCACCCCGCGTTCCTTGCTCGTGCGTCCCTTCCAGCCCCCCTGTTGCCAACGGGTATTCAGTGCACTGCCAGGGAGCATGAGAATTTCGACGCCAGGGCCACAGCCAATTACTGGGACAAGTGCCTGAAAAGAAAAGTTTCAAAAAAGAGAGAGAGAGAGAAAGAAAGAGAAAAAGAGGCAACACAAGAGGCGCCACGCTTCGTTCAGCTCCGCTCCCAGCAATCCAGACAAAGGACCCAATTGACTTCTCCCAGTCGCCTGCGTTAATTCACAGGCCAATTTGTAAACATCACAGGCATTAACTTTGACATCCCTATGGGGCCTCGGGTGTCTTAAACCCCTACAAAGTTGTGAATAGTTAGGGGATACTTTTTTTGTGAGGAGCCAGCAGAAAGTGTCAAGAGTGTGTCAGACAGAGACCCCCATTCAAACCCAAGAGGGTGCGTGTGTTTCTCTTAGATGCTATATCCGTGCTAACAAACAGCCACTTAAAGGTAATAATGGGGAAGGCGGTTGGCGGAGAAAGTGCCCGGACCGCCGATAATGGGCCCTGGTGAAAGATGGGCAAAGACAGCAGACCCATCGTTATCACTCGCAGCCTGAGAAGACCTGGCGTCAGCACAAAATCATAGCATTGTCAAAAGTCTGCGAATAGACACACACAAACACATACCCTCCATTTTTTAGCTATGATTGTAGCACTGCTACATGAGCTCAAATGGCTTTTTTAAAACCACTCACTTAGCAACCACTTAGCAGTGATGGTGATTGCGATGGCTATTGCTAATGATAACGATTATAACAGTGATACTGAAGACAATAATTGCTATCAGGGTTGTTTTGTTCACGCTTTGCAGAGCTATGCAGGCTCAAACACAGTGCCAAACAGTGTGCCAAAATCCTTTGTGTTTGTGGTGTTTACTGTCGGACAGCCACTTGAACCCCCCCCCACACGCACACACACACACACACCTCCCCAAGCCCTTGGTGTGTGCGTGCTATAATTGCCCCCCCACACCCCCCCCCCACACACACACACTCAGTTTAGGTCCACGCTCACACAATTTACATCTAATTAAATTTGTCTACAAAGACATGATAACCCTAATGAAATGAAAAATCTATTCTGAGTCCTGGCAGGGAGAAAGACCTGCTGTCAGCCACTCCAGTGGCCCTCCCAAGCACAGCCCAGATGCACTTGGCCACTGACATACAGTACAGTAGGCTATGACCTCTCCTCACTCAGGGAACCACCGGCATGGTGCACAGGAGATGCTATTACACAATCATGTTGCCCAAAAATGCTTGCAAGGTGTCGATCAGATGTGGGAACATGACAGACACATTTCAGAGTGTGTTAGACAGTGTTATTATGAATACAATAATAGTATATTTACATTGTAATAATCTTGAGTACAAATTCCCTAAAAAAATTCAATGTCATAGCAATATCATTAAACTTGCTAGTATTTACTTTATGTTTTGTTTAAATGTTTTGGTGAAAATGACCCCTTGAATGATCACACTTATTAGCTTAAAAGAGATGCATTTCCATTTGTCAGAGAAGCACATTCAATCTATGTCTATATCTTTTGCTCTAAAGGACACGCACACACACTGGCAAATGCAGAGATGCATATGCTCATTGATGAACGTATGTGTACTTTATGTTCCTGGTGATTTGGGCTGAATGTCAGAACAAACTGATTTAATCCTGGATAGGCTTCCGGCAGTATGAAGACATCAGTCTTGAACTGGGGCCTTCCCATCTCTCTGGTGGTACAAGGCCGGCTTTTAATACAAGTTTATAATTAGTCTCGTGCATAACTCAGAGTGATTAGCATAGGCATAAGGTTGTTAACACTACATTTCCCCATCTCCCTAAAGAGTTTCCATTTAATTAGAGTGCACATTGTTCACTTCCAGGCAGCCACATTTCTTTGTGCCTGGCAAAAATGGCATTTGTGATGATATGAAAAGCCTCAAATAAAGGAAACATACATTTCCCTTTTATGCACACTCTCTCTCTCTACCTCTTTCGCTCTCATGGTAGAATTGTTGGATTGTTTTTTCTAGATCCTACAAAGACGGATTGAAATATTATTCTGTGTTATTAAACAAATATTTATGGACTATTTACATGATTGGATCCCATCAAAAGATACATGCCTTTTGTGTCAAAAATATTTTAGGCTGTATATTTCCTCCGTCAAAGGGAACTTATTTTTTGTGAAATGCAATCAAACTGTAAGACTTTAAGAGCTTAATGTATTTGGTGTTCTTATCTCTGTAAATAGCATGGGATGTTCTATAAATTGTATAATATGTGTAGAGTGTGAATTTACACCCTCACAAACATACACACACATGACTGATTCCTTTTTTTTATGTTTTGACATACAGTATGTTGAGGACAAATGTTTAATAACCGAGGCAGTCGTGTGCCTTCCGCAGTAGTGCAAATGGTGTGTTAGATGGAGGAGGAGAGTGGAGGGAAATGAAGGGTGGGGGATGGTCATCTCTACATCCCCACACTGCCCGCCATGACTGACACCGTGAATCTATTAAAGAGGTCAGAATTTTATCAGCGCTGGCTATCGATCCGAAAGCCTGCTAAGCCCACAAAATAATGCATTGTAATGAGCTGTGATTCCCTGCCGAGTTAACAAGAGAGGGGGAGGAATGGAGATAGAAAAAGAGAGAATAGGAGCGGTAGAAAGAGTAAAAGAGAAGGAAATGGGGAAAAGGAGAAAGAGAGAAAGACAATAACACTCATTACTATTGCTTACACCAGTCTGTTTGGTATAACTGAAAATGGCAAGTATTGTATGCAGTTGTGTGATTGCATTTGGTGACATTCATTAATGAATGGAAATATGACCTCTTTTCAGTGGTACCTCCATATTTATAGTGCATTATACTATATATATATATATATATTCTATATATATATACATCTACATCTATGTAATTTCTCTTTAACATAAAGCAAAGCATTAAGGTGGTAAATCATCATCATAGTAATAACCTATAGTAATAGTAATATAGTCATCATAGTAATAATATATATATATATATATATATATATAGTATATCATAGTATATATATATATATATATATATATATATTTATATATGTTATTACTATGATGACTATTATTATTACTATAGGTTATTACTATGATGATGATTTACCACCTTAATGCTTTGCTTTATGTTAAAGAGAAATTACATAGATGTATTGCCTCCTTCACTTGATTTAATAAAGAAACAAATGCATGCACAATTCCCCATGACAACTGATAATTCTATTTTTCTCGAAGAGTGCTTATAATTTAATATCAGCTATTCTCACACTCTCATGCTCCTCTCGTCTCTTTTTTTCTCCTTCGATCTTTGACTATTTTTCTACCCATTTCTCACACACTCACTCTTTCTCACCCCCATCTCTTCTCGTCTCCCTCCTCTCTCTCTCCGCTGTGTGTGTGTGTGTGTGTATGTGTGTGTGTGTCATCACTCATCTGCATGTTCAGTCAGCTCCAGAGGTCCATGGGGGTAGTACTGATTCAGCAGATAGAGGAGCAGCTCCATACGATTGATGCTAAGATGGGGGTGGGGGGCTATCTGTGTGTGTGGGGGGGGGGGTCGTTCTGTAGGCTGCAGGGGGCAATGTGTGTGTGTGTGCGGATGGGGGGAGGGACTTCTGAATTTGTGTAGGTGGGGCTGAGCACAAGCATGGGGGGGGGGGGGGGGGGAGTCGGGGTGTGGTGTGCTGAGCAGAAGCCGGAGCTGCAGAAGATTATTGTGGAAATTGCCAGGCAGCTGCAGTTCTCCTGCAGTCAGGCTCAAACCGGTTCAGGCCGGGGGAGAGAGGAAGTCACTGTCAATTTCTGTCAAAAAAGCCCTCGGCCAGCACCTCCTTGCACGGGGCTGCCTCTTTATCGCCTGTGTTTTTTGGGTGGAGATGGGGGTAAGGACCCATCTTAACACCTACGTGATGCTTTCATAATTCCACCGCATTCAGAGGTCCAGCCCTGGCGCTGTCACTTTAATCGGGTCCTGATTACCAACATCGACATTTTAACATTTAAATAATACAGCCATGGCTGGGGTGTTGAAATCAATGAGGCTGCCTCTGAGCCTGTGTGTGTGTGTGTGTGTGTGTGTGTGTGTGTGTGTGTGTGTGTGTGTGTGTGTGTGTGTGTGTGTGTGTGTGTGTGTGTGTGTGTGTGTGTGTGTGTGTGTGTGTGTGTGTGGGTTCGCAGCCATCTTGTTGGGAGGTTACTAATGTAGAAGGGTTTAGAGCAACAGAGCTATACTACACACTCGGATACGCACACGCATGCATGCCTGCTCCCATCCCCCTCACAAGCCTGAATCTTCATTTCCAGAGGCGTTCTCTCTCCCCTCTCTCTCACTCTTTCATTCTCTCTCTCTACCTCTCTCATCCTCACTCCCTCATTCTCATCATTTCTGTTTCTCTCTCATCCTTTCTCTCCATCCCTATTTTCACATCCTCTCTCTCTCCCTTTCACACTCCCTCCCTCTCTTATCCACATCTTCCCTCTCTCCCTCTCTCTCTCATCCTCTCCTTCCCTCGTTTGCTCTCTCTCCATTCCTCCCTCCCTCTTTCCCTCCCCCTCTCTTTCTCCCTCCCTCTGGATTGGCTGTGTTGCTGTCTGTGCTGTGCCGGCTCTGTGTCCTGGGACGGAGGCTGATTAAAAAGCCACTATTAATAACAAAAGGCCAGGCGGCTCAGATCGGAAGCCACGACGACTCCTAATCTTAATCTGCAAACATCTGCATCAAAGAGGCACTACTGTGCACCAACTGCTCTCTCTCTCTGGGGGGTGGGGGGGGTTATACTGTAGTGTTTTAAGGTGGTTTTTGATCCATGCAATGGTTCAATAAAAGGGGTTTTAAAAGTCAAAAAGTCTCTCTCTCTCTCTCTCTCACCCCCCCCCTCTCTTTCTCTCTACCTTCTCTCTCTCTTTCTCTCTCCCTGTCTCTCCCACTCTCTCTCTCTCCCTCACTCTTTCTCTCTCATCTCTCTCTATCACTAATTCCCACTCTCTTTCTCTCTCTTCCTCTCTCTCTCTTTGTGCGTGTTCTGTAGAGACTTCCTCTTCCTCTGTATGTGCGCCTACTTCCCCGTGACATCAGCCGATGGAGGGCAGCCATTTTCCGATGCTGCACAGAGCACTGTGTAATGGTGGGAGCACAGCATGGCGCAGCGAGCAAGCACATGTGTGTGTGGATGTGTGTATGTATGTGTGTGTGTGTACACATGTGCACAAGCGTGTGTGTGTGTGTGTGTGTGTGTGTGTGTGTGTGTACACATGTGCACAAGCATGTGTGTGTGTGTATGTGTGTACACATGTGCACAAGCGTGTGTGTGTGTGTGTGTGTGTGTGTGTGTGTGTGATGTGTGTGTGTGTGTGTGTGTGTGTGTGTGTGTGTGTGTGTGTGTGTGTGTGTGTGTG
>NC_055973.1:6655174-6657674 GCF_018492685.1 Alosa sapidissima
CTCGCCCCTCTCTCCCCGCTCCGCTGTCTTGACCCTGCCGATCTCCTACAGCCACAGATCGGAGCTGGGGGGCATCATGAATTTAAAGGAGAGAAGTGTGTGTGTGTGTGTATGTGTGTGTGTGTGTGTGTGTGTGTGTGTGTGTGTGTGTGTGTGTGTGTGTGTGTGTGTCGTGTGTGTGTGAGCGAGCGTGCATGTGTGTGTGAGTGTGAGTCCATGTATGTTTGTCCATATCTTGCACATATATATATATATATGTGTGTTCATGTGTGTGTCTCAGTACTTTAGTCACATGTGTATGTGCATCCGTATCTGCACCTATCTTGCACTTTCTGTGTGTATGTGTGTGTGTATCCATATGTTTGAATATGTGCCTTTGTGGGAGTGTGTGTGTGTGTGTGTTTGTGTGTTTAGGTTTGCATATTAGCCTGTGTGCATGTGTTCATGATGATTTGACAGGCTTTGCTCAATTCTGACACTTGCCATTTTATATTGAACAAATAAAATGCTTCATTAAGAAAAAATCTCAATAATCAAATGGCATCTGTTCTTATTTTCCAGCCATGTTTGGATTAAACCATAAACATCACACTGACTAATCCAGTTTCAGTGGAGTAAGAGAAGACTGGCTGAGTGTGATTACTGCATGCTCTCCACACACTTGTTTAAAACTGGCTCTGAGCTTGTTTTCAAGATGGCACCCCTTGTCTAAAAGTGTCCCATTGTTCTCTGGTGGTTAGAGACACTACAGCAGTTTTTTTGTTTCCACAAGCTTTTTACCATTTGTGTGAAACAGATAGATGTTTTTTATGCCAAGTGAATATGTATAGGTGATTGGTATCATTGTGTACTTCTTTTGATTCTTTTGACTCTGGTAAATGTTTGAATGACAATCAACTTCCATGCTGAATTATGCATCATCTGTGATTGGGAGCACTAGTGATTTGGAGAGGTCAGTATCACAGTCTGTTTCTGAAGAAGGAAAAAAAATATATATTGCGGTTTATGACAGTTTAATGACAAAGCCTCATACATATTCATCGCTAGAGGGAACAAAATTAGCCAAATGCTAATCCCAGTGAAGATGGTCTTTGTCAACCCTTTTTTGAATCTACACCATAAAAATATTGTCAGTTGAAATAAATCTCACAGCCATTAAAGAAGAAAATGTTGTAAATTTTCTTCAAAAAAAGAGAGGTAAGTCTCAGTCTGTACCCAAAAGGCTGATATGTACACTTTAAAGGGAGTGGATGGTCATGCCTGGCTAATTATCATAATTATACATGTTTCTATGGAAACCCATTTGTTTTTTAGTTTTATTCATTGTGTTTAACCTTCTAGGATATTTTAATTACAGCACTCATGTGAGAGTCAAGACAAAATGTGTAGCACAGTTTTGAAACCTGCAGACAAGCATTGTCTTTGTTAAAGAGAAATGGTATATACGCCAGTTGATGCATATGCCTAGTATTTAAAAAAAAAGCACTACAGCTCAATTGTATTGTGAGGAAGCTACAGTACGCTTTCTTAAAAATATAATGTGACATTGTCTACTGACATGCTACTGAATAAGTCTGTAGAATTAATAGTTTAGTTTTTATGTATACCATAACATTATCATAATATGGCCCCTTTCACATACAGTGACAGAAAAAAATTGTTTCTATATGACCATGGATGTTGTACGGCATATAGTTATTTTAGTTTGAAGTGTACATGCATATTTATCATGCAAATGTTTTACATGAGAGGTGGAATCTATTTTTTTACAGACCTTTTCCATTTGGGTTACCTGTGTTCTGCTATAGTACATGATAGTTTTTTTTATTCGTTTCATAACATTCAATACAGTAAGGGCCATACAGTTGTAAACCATGTGTTAATCATGGTATGCTCTGATATAATACCATTCCATATATTTTAAGAAGATGTTTTTATCTAAAAGAAGAAAGGGACACATCACCAAAGGTTTCATTCCTTATGAGGGTTAACCAGCTCAGCCATATGTTGAGCGTGTGTATGTAGCCCAAACTTTAGATTTATGCATGCATAGGAAATACATGCTGTGCTGTAATCAGTGATTTAAATTGCTTAATTTTATTTCTCTGATTATTTTCTTAGGAAAGAGCAAATAATAGGGCAAAAAAGCCACTTGATTACAACAAGCATGGCGTTGCTTTTTCCTGTGAGAGCACAGATGATTTATGTATCACAATTACAGCTGGAGAAAGTGTAGTGGACACGCTGGCGACTTATCTGCATTTGCGTTGAAATAAATAGGTGCCTGGAAGTGGGAGACTGCATGGGGAAGTTTCTCAGTTTGCACATTTTTTAATGAAATTGTGCTGCGATGTAATGACTATGAAATATATAAGTGGGTTTTCTAATTATTTTTTTGTTACAGGGAGGAAACTATGCATTTCAAGCAAAGTGCCTAAGTTCACAATTTGTCTCACAGGCTGTGATTGCAGAACATAATTACTGGAAGTTTTCTGTTTAA
>NC_055973.1:6667674-6670174 GCF_018492685.1 Alosa sapidissima
AAATGACTCGCAGTCTCCCCTGGTTTCGGCTCCATGTATTTCCTGTCACATGCAGTATGGCAAGCCGCTTTTGTCTCTCAGTGTTGCTGCAGTACAAATCTGGCAAGTCATCTCAGATTTACTCAGGAAAAGGTGGCAGGTTTCTTGTAAAAGAAGCTTTATCACATCATTGTTATCATGTTAAAATTGTCCATTAATACAAAAATAACGATGAAATGCAAACCATGCATTGTAAGAGAATGAGTGTATTAGGCCCTAATGTGTCCCCTAATGTATGTGTTTGTGTGTGTGTGTGTGTGTGTGTGTGTGTGTGTGTGTGTGTGTGTGCATGACTGTATTCTGTAGTACTAATGTTTGTTTGCATGAGTCTCCAGTCTGCCACTGTAAATGTGTCACTATTAATGAAAAGCCATATATTTTTATGGTCCCCTCAAATACCAGGCTTTTATGTTGAGCCTCCCCGTTTGGAGGCAAGCTTTGTACAGAGGGAGAGAGAGTCTTTGAACAGGCTTAAGGGCCTCTGTCTAAAGCTAAGGGTCTTTATGAAGGGGAATTGACTGCAAATGTAATTGAAGCAGGGTGTTTTTAATATGCACTCTGAAGGGAACAGTGAGGGGGATCGATGCAGTTGGCCAGCGTTCAGCATCCACACACACACACACACACACACACACACACACACATTCAGAGCATGATCTATGCTGTTGTGAGAGCTGTGCATCCTCGTCCAACAGGAAGCCATGAGACCGTAGGGACAGGGATAGAGGGGGTGGGGTGGGGGGGGAGATCAATAGACCTGCATTTCTGTAGCAAAGCGGATTGTGTGAATAGCGTGTGTGTGTGGGTGTGTGTGTGTATGTGTTATTTGTGTTATGTACGTCTGTAGATTCTGTAGGCCTATATCTGTGATGGAATGTGTGTTTTCTCTGCATTTATAAATGTCTTTTTTTCTCTCCTATTTGATAAATATTTTGTGCAACTCTTTGCTATTAAGAATGTGCCTTTCTATCTGTGCTTCATGTGAGTCATCCAAGAAGAGGGCCCATACCATGTCACATTACAGCAGATAAGGTCTGACAGAGATGCCATTAGCTCTGCACTACTGAAATGATATTAACAAGATACTGGGCAGATAGGCTGTGAGATGGAGATAGCCAATTAATGCCTCACCTCCACAAGCTGCTTGACGCAGCCAGCATATTGTGATTGCACCAAATATTATTTGTCATTAAGACTTGCTTAAAACAGATGGAGCTTTACTCAGTTCAGTCATTAAGATAATCATTTCACAATGTCAGATACATACTATTGCGCACACGCACGCACACACACACACACACATACTGTCTACACACCGTGTATGCACAAATAAATGCACACTCTTCACTTCACTCTTTACATACAGACATGAATATGTATAAACACAAAAAACTTGTGTTTATGCATGCAGTCTTGTATTTGTGTGTGTGTGTGTGTGTGCGTGTGTCGTGTTTGTGTGTGTGTGTGTGTGTTACCATCTCCACATATCAGTCCAAATATCTCTGAGCCATATGTCAATACAGAGCCTTGCAGAAGACACAGAGCGAGAGTTGATTGGCACAGAGATTAATGTGTGTACATTTTTAAATGGCTATTGATGTTTCTCTCCCTCTTAATGAATTGAACTCAGATTCCAGCAAAACCATGACGTAACCCCCCCCCCCCCCCCCCTCTCTCTCTCAAAGAGATGCGTGCCACTTTCATGTCAAAAACATCAATACCAACCACTGGGGCGTGTGTGTGTTTGCACAGTGCAGGGAATCATCAAACAAAGTACAACTCATGTCAGTGCATAGAGATGGAGAAGATCACAGGCACTGTGTTTTTTCCCTCTGTGCATTCGTTAAAACGAGGCCCTCTGTTGGCAGGAGGAAGGTACATGCTCTCTCAGGTCAAAGATATAACAAAACAAAAAAAAGAATAATAATACAAAGAATCAAACATAAGGTCATTGCCATTACTCTTAAGAGAAAAAAACCCCACTGTGTTGCTTTGATATGCTGCTTGGCCTTTCTTCCAAAGTTGGTCTCGATGCACGAGACGTGTTCTCTGGGCCCTGGGGCGCCCTGCTCTGAGACGCAATAAGGAGTATGAAAATGATAGGCTATTTAGTGAATATTTAAAGGTTCTCTGTTTGATGTTGTTGTTTTTTTATCATAGGATTATTTGAGGCTGTGGTGGCTCGGCAGAAGAGCAGATTGTATTTTCTGTTGTGCGGGTTGTCACAGAGACGTTAACAGGGGTGAGCTGTGATCGTGGCACGCCTGTGTGTTTTAACAATCACAGGGTGGTGTTTTAAAGGGAGGAAAATACAGATCCACACCTGCCTTTTGTGTTTTGGTTCAGTGTACGGTTAACCTTTCTCTATCACTCCCTCCCTGTCTTTCTGTCTGTGGGTCTGTCTGTCTCTCTTTCCCTCCCACCCTCCCTCCCTCTGTCTCTCCCTCCCTCCCCCTCTCTC